>NC_092296.1:13604008-13669008 GCF_036320965.1 Panulirus ornatus
CCCATGGTCACTGAAACCTTAGAAACCCATGGCCCCTCTGAAACTCATGATGCCTCTGGAACCTTAGAAACCCATGGTCACTGAAACCTTAGAAACCCATGGCCCCTCTGAAACTCATGATGCCTCTGAAACCTTAGAAACCCATGGTCACTGAAACCTTAGAAACCCATGGTCACTCTGAAACCTAAGAAACAACACATGATCCTCCTGAAACCCGACTAGAAACCACTTCAGTCCTCCAGGATCATTATATATTTACCCTGAGAAATATTCTCTCTCTCTCTCTCTCTCTCTCTCTCTCTCTCTCTCTCTCTCTCTCTCTCTCTCATGCTCTCTCTCTCTCTCTCTCTCTCTCTCTCTCTCTCTCTCTCTCATGCTCTCCCCACTCTCTCTCTCTCTCTCTCTCTCTCTCTCTCTCTCTCTCTCTCTCTCTCTCTCTCTCTCTCTCCCTGTCTCTCATGCTCTCCCCCCCCCTCTCTCTCTCTCATGCTCTCCTCTCTCTCTCTCTCTCTCTCTCTCTCTCTCTCTCTCTCTCTCTCTCTCTCTCTCTCTCTCTCTCTCTCTCTCTCATGCTCTCTCTCTCTCTCTCTCTCTCTCTCTCTCTCTCTCTCTCTCTCTCATGCTCCTCTCTCTCTCTCTCTCTCTCTCTCTCTCTCTCTCTCTCTCTCTCTCTCTCTCTCTCATGCTCCTCTCTCTCTCTCTCTCTCTCTCTCTCTCTCTCTCTCTCTCTCTCTCTCTCTCTCTCTCTCTCTCTCTCATGCTCTCTCTCTCTCTCTCTCTCTCTCTCTCTCTCTCTCTCTCTCTCTCTCTCTCTCATGCTCTCCCCACTCTCTCTCTCTCTCTCTCTCTCTCTCTCTCTCTCTCTCTCTCTCTCTCTCTCTCTCTCCCTGTCTCTCATGCTCTCCCCCCCTCTCTCTCTCTCATGCTCTCCTCTCTCTCTCTCTCTCTCTCTCTCTCTCTCTCTCTCTCTCTCTCTCTCTCTCTCTCTCTCTCATGCTCCTCTCTCTCTCTCTCTCTCTCTCTCTCTCTCTCTCTCTCTCTCTCTCTCTCTCTCATGCTCCCCCCCCTCTCTCTCTCTCTCTCTCTCTCTCTCTCTCTCCCTCTCTCTCTCTCCCACACACACATTTCGTTGTATTTACATGTTAGCCAGAGGTCCAAGTTAGTATAAAAACGAAACTTCTTCAGTAAACCCTCGTGCTCAACGAACGTTCAACGAGAGTCGACGTAAACGAACTCCTCCATAAAAGTGAACGTGACACGCCACCCTGGTGTTCAACAAACGTTCAACGAGAGTCGACGTAAACGAACTCCTCCATAAAAGTGAACGTGACACGCCACCCTGGTGTTCAACGAACGTTCAACGAGGTCGACGTAAACGAACTCCTCATTAAAAGTGAACGTGACACGCCGCCCTGGTGCTCAACGAAGGTTCAACGACGGTGTTGAGGTAAAATTAATCTCGAGTAACGAGGCAAAGTATGAAAAAAAAAAAAAACAATTTTGTATCATTAAATTTCAACTTTGGACATACAAGTTGTCTGGAAGTTCAATGTGTGTTTATCTCAAAGTATTGAAGTCTAATTTTTAAGATGATCTTGATATATATTTATACACAATGTCCTGAGCACGATGGTACGACCCTGGGGCATGGTGGGTCGTACCGTCGTCTTCAAGGGTCGTAACGTCGTGCTCAAGGGTCGTACCGTCGGGCTCAAGGGTCGTAACGTCGTGTTCAAGGGATCGTACCGTCGTGCTCAAGGGTCGTACCGTCGTGTTCAAGGGTCGTACCGTCGTGTTCAAGGGTCGTATCGTCGTGTTCAAGGGTCGTATCGTCGTGTTCAAAGGTCGTAACGTCGTGTTCAAGGGTCGTAACGTCGTGTTCAAGGGTCGTACCGTCGTGTTCAAGGGTTGTAACGTCGTGTTCAAGGGATCGTACCGTTGTGCTCAAGGGTCGTAACGTCGTGTTCAAGGGTCGTACCGTCGTGTTCAAGGGTCGTACCGTCGTGTTCAAGGGTTGTAACGTCGTGTTCAAGGGATCGTACCGTTGTGCTCAAGGGTCGTAACGTCGTGTTCAAGGGTCGTACCGTCGTGTTCAAGGGTCGTACCGTCGTGTTCAAGGGTTGTAACGTCGTGTTCAAGGGATCGTACCGTTGTGCTCAAGGGTCGTAACGTCGTGCTCAAGGGTCGTACCGTCGTGTTCAAGGGTCGTACCGTCGGAGCTACAGATGGAAGACATATATATATAACACACCATGTTATTTATAACACCCCCCCCCCCAGGCATGAGACCAACGATCTAACACTGACATTAAAACGAGGAAGTAAATGAACTGGTGTTCGTTGAACATGAAGCCAAACGCCAGGGTAATTAAACTTCCTTAAGTAATGCTGGTAATTCTAAGGGACGAAGAGATCAAAACCCTCGTTTAACACAGCCAGTAAGGAGGTGGTTGAGGGTGTAGTTAAACTAGTTTAGCACAGCCAGTGAGGAGGTGGTTGAGGGTGTAGTTAAACTAGTTTAACACAGCCAGTAAGGAGATGGTTGAGGGTGTAGTTAAACTAGTTTAACACAACCAGTGAGGAGGTGGGTGAGGGTGTAGTTAAACTAGTTTAACACAGCCAGTAAGGAGGTGGCTGAGGGTGTAGTTAAACTAGTGTAACACAGCCAGTAAGGAGGTGGCTGAGGGTGTAGTTAAACTAGTTTAACACAGCCAGTAAGGAGGTGGTTGAGGGTGTAGTTAAACTAGTTTAACACAGCCAGTAAGGAGGTGGCTGAGGGTGTAGTTAAACTAGTTTAACACAGCCAGTAAGGAGGTGGTTGAGGGTGTAGTTAAACTAGTTTAACACAGCCAGTAAGGAGGTGGTTGAGGGTGTAGTTAAACTAGTTTAACACAAGCCAGTGAGGAGGTGGTTGAGGGTGTAGTTAAACTAGTTTAACACAGCCAGTAAGGAGGTGGTTGAGGGTGTAGTTAAACTAGTTTAACACAGCCAGTAAGGAGGTGGTTGAAGGTGTAGTTAAACTAGTGTAACAGCCAGTAAGGTGGTTGAGGGTGTAGTTAAACTAGTTTAACACAGCCAGTAAGGAGGTGGTTGAGGGTGTAGTTAAACTAGTTTAACACAGCCAGTAAGGAGGTGGCTGAGGGTGTAATTAAACTAGTTTAACACAGCCAGTAAGGAGGTGGTTGAGGGTGTAGTTAAACTAGTTTAACACAGCCAGTAAGATGGTTGAGGGTGTAGTTAAACTAGTTTAACACAACCAGTGAGAAGGTGGGTGAGGGTGTAGTTAAACTAGTTTAACACAGCCAGTAAGATGGTTGAGGGTGTAGTTAAACTAGTTTAACACAACCAGTGAGGAGGTGGGTGAGGGTGTAGTTAAACTAGTTTAACACAGCCAGTAAGGAGGTGGATGAGGGTGTGGTTAAACTAGTTTAACACAGCCAGTAAGGAGGTGGTTGAGGGTGTAATTAAACTAGTTTAACACAGCCAGTAAGGAGGTGGTTGAGGGTGTAGTTAAACTAGTTTAACACAGCCAGTAAGGAGGTGGTTGAGGGTGTAGTTAAACTAGTTTAACACAGCCAGTGAGGAGGTGGCTGAGGGTGTAGATAAACTAGTTTAACACAGCCAGTAAGGAGGTGGTTGAGGGTGTAGTTAAACTAGTTTACTAAGAGGGTAGTGAGGCATGAGACGAGTGGGGAGGGGGGGGTAAGATGACGAAGATAACATGGCGTAGACAGGATAACACAGCTCGACATGATAACACGGACGACGGGTCGAGAGTAAACTACAGTTTAAATGAGGAATGTCGGTAAAACCAGGAGGCAAGCTGCTGGTATGATCAAGCCACAGGTCGTGATAACATAGCCAGTCACCCTAGCTACCAAGCCAGCCAACATAGCACCTGGGGGCCAGAGATTATAACCCGCGTAACAAAGTCCCACAGTTAAAGGGAAGCGTTAACGGGGATCCAGTAACTTCAACAGAGCCAGGCTAGTTCAACCAAGCGTGTGGCTTCAGGGGAAACTGCATGGCCAGGATAATTCAACATAGCCGAAAGTCTTTCATTTATAAAACCAGAGTGAAATTAACCTAGCCTAACCTACCCTAGCCTACCCTAACCTAACCTAACCTAGCCTAACCTAGCCTAGCCTAACCTAACCTAACCTAGCCTAGCCTAGCCTAACCTACCCTACCCTAACCTAACCTACCCTAACCTAACCTAACCTACCCTAACCTACCCTAACCTAGCCTACCCTAACCTAACCTACCCTAACCTAACCTAACCTAACCTAGCCTACCCTAACCTAACCTAACATAACCTACCCTAACCTAAGCTAACATAACCTAACCTAACCTAGCCTAACCTACCCTAACCTAACCTACCCTAACCTAACCTAGTCTACCCTAACCTAACCTAGCCTACCCTAACCTAACCTAACCTAACCTAGTCTACCCTAACCTAACCTAACCTAACCTAGCCTACCCTAACCTAACCTAACCTAACCTAACCTAGCCTAACCTACCCTAACCTAACCTAACCTAACCTAGCCTACCCTAACCTAACCTACCCTAACCTAACCTACCCTAAACCAAAGGAAACATAACAGAGAATGGGTAAAGAAGAGGCGGGAAGGTTAGGTTAACATAGCCAGGAATCAGGGGAGAGGTGTGTGGGGGGGGGGGTGTGGGGGTGTGTGTGGGGTGTGTGGAGGTGTGGGGGTGTGTGGGGTGTGTGTGGGGTGTGTGGAGGGTGTGTGGGGTGTGTGTGGGGTGTGTGGAGGGTGTGTGGGGGTGTGTGTGGGGTGTGTGGAGGTGTGGGGGTGTGTGGGGTGTGTATGGGGTGTGTGGAGGGTGTGTGGGGGTGTGTGGGGGTGTGTGGGGGTGAGTGTAGGGTGTGTGGGTGTGTGTGGGGTGTGTGGGGGGTGTGTGGGTGTGTGTGTGAGGGGAGTGTGTGGGTTGTGGGGGTGTGTGTGGGGGGTGTGTGGGTGTGTGAGGGGGGTGTGTGGGTGTGTGGGGTGTGTGTGGGTGTGTGGGGTGTGTGTGGAGGGTGTGTGGGTGTGTGTGGGGGTGTGTGTGGAGCAGCCTCTCCCACGGCCTCCAAGCCTCCTCCTCCAACACCTCAAGCACACTTCATCCTAACCCTCAAAACACATGCCACTCAATCCTTGACATTTCCCCTCTCTCTCTCCCTCACCTCTCTCTCTCTCTCTCTCTCTCTCTCTCTCTCTCTCTCTCTCTCTCTCTCTCTCCCGGTCTCACCTTACCTCACGCCGGCCTGGCCCTGGGCTAGCCCTTGACCTCAAGGTGCCTCTCGGGTTTCCCAGCTGGAGGAGGACCTCTGGTGGTCAAGGACGACATGGCCCTGGGGGGAAGGCGACACCCCTCAAGTGTGTGTCAGGCGCGGCCACCACCACAACACAACAACAACAACAACAACAACAACAACACACACCTCCGACATTTTCTAACGGAACGACAAAATAATTCAGTTACCCTTTAAAAAAAAAATTTTCCACCGTCAATAGAAAACGGAGATGACTGTTCTATATTTAAACGCATTTTCCAATACTTTATGTTCACATGTGTTCATATAACTACACTCCATCTATACAATCTTTGTCTAATTATGGGAATAATTACCCATTTATTTTCTCTCTAATTTCCTATCACAGAACATCTTCACCACACTACAGTTACACCTGGGCCGACCTGTGCCAATAATGGCACACTGGGCACACACACCTGACCTGTGCCAGTAATGGTACCCCGAGCACACACACCTGACCTGTGCCAGTAATGGTACCCCAGCACATACACCTGACCTGTGCCAGTAATGGTACCCCAGCACACACACACCTGACCTGTGCCAGTAATGGTACCCCAGCACACACACCTGACCTGTGCCAGTAATGGTACCCCAGCACACACACCTGACCTGTGCCAGTAATGGTAACCCGAGCACACACACCTGACCTGTGCCAGTAATGGTTCCCCAGGCACACACACCTGACCTGTGCCAGTAATGGTACCCCAGCACACACACCTGACCTGTGCCAGTAATGGTACCCTAGCACACACACCTGACCTGTGCCAGTAATGGTACCCCAGCACACACACCTGACCTGTGCCAGTAATGGTACCCCGAGCACACACACCTGACCTGTGCCAGTAATGGTACCCCAGCACACACACCTGACCTGTGCCAGTAATGGTACCCCAGCACACACACCTGACCTGTGCCAGTAATGGTACCCCAGCACACACCTGACCTGTGCCAGTAATGGTACCCCAGCACACACACCTGACCTGTGCCAGTAATGGTTCCCCAGCACACACACCTGACCTGTGCCAGTAATGGTACCCCGAGCACACACACCTGACCTGTGCCAGTAATGGTACCCTAGCACACACACCTGACCTGTGCCAGTAATGGTACCCCAGCACACACACCTGACCTGTGCCAGTAATGGTACCCCGAGCACACACACCTGACCTGTGCCAGTAATGGTACCCTAGCACACACACCTGACCTGTGCCAGTAATGGTACCCCAGCACACACACCTGACCTGTGCCAGTAATGGTACCCCAGCACACACACCTGACCTGTGCCAGTAATGGTACCCCAGCACACACACCTGACCTGTACCAGTAATGGTACCCCAGCACACACACCTGACCTGTGCCAGTAATGGTACCCCAGCACACACACACCTGACCTGTGCCAGTAATGGTACCCCAGCACACACACCTGACCTGTGCCAGTAATGGTACCCCAGCACACACACCTGACCTGTGCCAGTAATGGTACCCCAGCACACACACCTGACCTGTGCCAGTAATGGTACCCCAGCACACACACCTGACCTGTACCAGTAATGGTACCCCAGCACACACACCTGACCTGTGCCAGTAATGGTACCCCAGCACACACACCTGACCTGTGCCAGTAATGGTACCCCAGCACACACACCTGACCTGTGCCAGTAATGGTACCCCGAGCACACACACCTGACCTGTGCCAGTAATGGTACCCCAGCACACACACCTGACCTGTGCCAGTAATGGTACCCCAGCACACACACCTGACCTGTGCCAGTAATGGTACCCCAGCACACACACCTGACCTGTGCCAGTAATGGTACCCCGAGCACACACACCTGACCTGTGCCAGTAATGGTACCCCAGCACACACACCTGACCTGTGCCAGTAATGGTACCCCAGCACACACACCTGACCTGTGCCAGTAATGGTACCCCGAGCACACACACCTGACCTGTGCCAGTAATGGTACCCCAGCACACACACCTGACCTGTGCCAGTAATGGTACCCCAGCACACACACACCTGACCTGTGCCAGTAATGGTACCCCAGCACACACACCTGACCTGTGCCAGTAATGGTACCCCAGCACACACACCTGACCTGTGCCAGTAATGGTACCCCAGCACACACACCTGACCTGTGCCAGTAATGGTACCCCAGCACACACACCTGACCTGTGCCAGTAATGGTACCCCAGCACACACACCTGACCTGTACCAGTAATGGTACCCCAGCACACACACCTGACCTGTGCCAGTAATGGTACCCCAGCACACACACCTGACCTGTACCAGTAATGGTACCCCAGCACACACACCTGACCTGTGCCAGTAATGGTACCCTAGCACACACACCTGACCTGTACCAGTAATGGTACCCCAGCACACACACCTGACCTGTGCCAGTAATGGTACCCCAGCACACACACACCTGACCTGTGCCAGTAATGGTACCCCAGCACACACACCTGACCTGTACCAGTAATGGTACCCCAGCACACACACCTGACCTGTGCCAGTAATGGTACCCCAGCACACACACACCTGACCTGTGCCAGTAATGGTACCCCAGCACACACACCTGACCTGTGCCAGTAATGGTACCCCAGCACACACACCTGACCTGTACCAGTAATGGTACCCTAGCACACACACCTGACCTGTGCCAGTAATGGTACCCCGAGCACACACACACCTGACCTGTGCCAGTAATGGTACCCCAGCACACACACCTGACCTGTACCAGTAATGGTACCCTAGCACACACACCTGACCTGTGCCAGTAATGGTACCCCAGCACACACACCTGACCTGTACCAGTAATGGTACCCCGAGCACACACACCTGACCTGTGCCAGTAATGGTACCCCAGCACACACACCTGACCTGTGCCAATAATGGTACCCCAGCACACACACCTGACCTGTACCAGTAATGGTACCCTAGCACACACACCTGACCTGTACCAGTAATGGTACCCCAGCACACACACCTGACCTGTGCCAGTAATGGTACCCCAGCACACACACACCTGACCTGTGCCAGTAATGGTACCCCAGCACACACACACCTGACCTGTGCCAGTAATGGTACCCCAGCACACACACACCTGACCTGTGCCAGTAATGGTACGCCCAGCACACACACCTGACCTGTGCCAGTAATGGTACCCCAGCACACACACCTGACCTGTGCCAGTAATGGTACCCCAGCACACACACACCTGACCTGTGCCAGTAATGGTACCCCAGCACACACACACCTGACCTGTGCCAGTAATGGTACCCCGAGCACACACACCTGACCTGTGCCAGTAATGGTACCCCAGCACACACACCTGACCTGTGCCAGTAATGGTACCCCAGCACACACACCTGACCTGTGCCAGTAATGGTACCCCAGCACACACACCTGACCTGTGCCAGTAATGGTACCCCAGCACACACACCTGACCTGTGCCAGTAATGGTACCCCAGCACACACACCTGACCTGTGCCAGTAATGGTACCCCGAGCACACACACACCTGACCTGTGCCAGTAATGGAAGACAAAATTCGAAATAAACAAACAGAAAATAGTGAGAAAATAATAGATTTTATGAACGTAACTTAAAGTTAATTTCTCGTCATATGTGTGATTTATTAGGTATCAGGGTCACACACATATGTAGGGGACAATGACCCCTACCGATACACCTCTCCCGAACACCGAGACAAGATAATGATATACGGTCGTGACAATCTCGAACACACACACACACACACACACACACACACACACACACACATTAAATATGTTAATGTGATGAGAGGTGCAACTGGAGGGATGTCTGATCATTATCTTGTGGAGGCTAAGGTGAAGATTAGTATGGGTTTTCAGAAAAGAAGAGAGAATGCTGGGGTGAAGAGGGTGGTGAGAGTAAGTGAGCTTGGGAAGGAGACTTGTGTGAGTAAGTACCAGGAGAGACTGAGTACAGAATGGAAAAAGGTGAGAACAAAGGACGTATGGGGAGTGGGGGAGGAATGGGATGTATTTAGGGAAGCAGTGATGGATTGCGCAAAAGATGCTTGTGGCATGAGAAGCATGGGAGGTGGGTTGATTAGAAAGGGTAGCGAGTGGTGGGATGAAGAAGTAAGATTATTAGTAAAAGAGAAGAGAGAGGCATTTGGACGATTTCTGCAGGGAAAAAATGAAATTGAGTGGGAGATGTATAAAAGAAAGAGACAGGAGGTCAAGAGAAAGGTGCAAGAGGTGAAAAAGAGGGCAAATGAGAGTTGGGGTGAGAGAGTATCATTAAATTTTAGGGAGAATAAAAAGATGTTCTGGAAGGAGGTAAATAAAGTGCGTAAGACAAGGGAGCAAATGGGAACCTCAGTGAAGGGGGCAAATGGGGAGGTGATAACAAGTAGTGGTGATGTGAGAAGGAGATGGAGTGAGTATTTTGAAGGTTTGTTGAATGTGTTTGATGATAGAGTGGCAGATATAGGGTGTTTTGGTCGAGGTGGTCTGCAAAGTGAGAGGGTTAGGGAAAATGATTTGGTAAACAGAGAAGAGGTAGTAAAAGCTTTGCGGAAGATGAAAGCCGGCAAGGCAGCAGGTTTGGATGGTATTGCAGTGGAATTTATTAAAAAAAAGGGGGTGACTGTATTGTTGACTGGTTGGTAAGGTTATTTAATGTATGTATGATTCATGGTGAGGTGCCTGAGGATTGGCGGAATGCGTGCATAGTGCCACTGTTCAAAGGCAAAGGGGATAAGAGTGAGTGCTCAAATTACAGAGGTATAAGTTTGTTGAGTATTCCTGGGAAATTATATGGGAGGGTATTGATTGAGAGGGTGAAGGCATGTACAGAGCATCAGATTGGGGAAGAGCAGTGTGGTTTCAGAAGTGGTAGAGGATGTGTGGATCAGGTGTTTGCTTTGAAGAATGTATGTGAGAAATACTTAGAAAAGCAAATGGATTTGTATGTAGCATTTATGGATTTGGAGAAGGCATATGATAGAGTTGATAGAGATGCTCTGTGGAAGGTATTAAGAATATATGGTGTGGGAGGCAAGTTGTTAGAAGCAGTGAAAAGTTTTTATCGAGGATGTAAGGCATGTGTGCATGTAGGAAGAGAGGAAAGTGATTGTTTCTCAGTGAATGTAGGTTTGCGGCAGGGGTGTGTGATGTCTCCATGGTTGTTTAATTTGTTTATGGACGGGGTTGTTAGGGAGGTGAATGCAAGAGTTTTGGAAAGAGGGGCAAGTATGAAGTCTGTTGGGGATGAGAGAGCTTGGGAAGTGAGTCAGTTGTTGTTCGCTGATGATACAGCGCTGGTGGCTGATTCATGTGAGAAACTGCAGAAGCTGGTGACTGAGTTTGGTAAAGTGTGTGAAAGAAGAAAGTTAAGAGTAAACGTGAATAAGAGCAAGGTTATTAGGTACAGTAGGGTTGAGGGTCAAGTCAATCGGGAGGTAAGTTTGAATGGAGAAAAACTGGAGGAAGTAAAGTGTTTTAGATATCTGGGAGTGGATCTGGCAGCGGAAGGAACCATGGAAGCGGAAGTGAATCATAGGGTGGGGGAGGGGGCGAAAATTCTGGGAACCTTGAAGAATGTTTGGAAGTCGAGAACAAAAATGGGTATGTTTGAAGGAATAGTGGTTCCAACAATGTTGTATGGTTGCGAGGCGTGCGCTATGGATAGAGTTGTGCGCAGGAGGGTGGATGTGCTGGAAATGAGATGTTTGAGGACAATATGTGGTGTGAGGTGGTTTGATCGAGTAAGTAATGTAAGGGTAAGAGAGATGTGTGGAAATAAAAAGAGTATGGTTGAGAGAGCAGAAGAGGGTGTTTTGAAATGGTTTGGGCACATGGAGAGAATGAGTGAGGAAAAATTGACCAAGAGGATATATGAGTCAGAGGTGGAGGGAACGAGGAGAAGTGGGAGACAAAATTGGAGGTGGAAAGATGGAGTGAAAAAGATTTTGAGTGATCGGGGCCTGAACATGCAGGAGGGTGAAAGGCGTGCAAGGAATAGAGTGAATTGGAACGATGTGGTATACCGGGGTCGACGTGCTGTCAATGGATTGAACCAGGGCATGTGAAGCGTCTGGGGTAAACCATGGAAAGTTCTGTGGGGCCTGGATGTGGAAAGGGAGCTGTGGTTTCGGTGCATTATTACATGACAGCTAGAGACTAAGTGTGAACAATGGGGCCTTTGTTGTCTTTTTCTAGCGCTACTTCGCACACATAAGGGGGGAGGGGGTTGTTATTCCATGTGTGGCGAGGTGGCGATGGGAATAAAGCCAGACAGTATGAATTATGTACATGTGTATATATGTATATGTCTGTGTGTGTATATATATGTGTACATTGTGATATATAGGTATGTATATTTGCGTGCGTGTACGTGTATGTATATACATGTGTATGTGGGTGGGTTGGGCCATTTCTTTCGTCTGTTTCCTTGCGCTACCTCGCCAACGCGGGAGACAGCGACAAAGCAAAATAAAAATAAATAAATTAAATAATAAATATATATATATATATATATATATATATATATATATATATATATATATATATATATATATATATATACAGCGCTGGTGGCTGATTCACGTGAGAAACTGCAGAAGCTGGTGACTGAGTTTGGTAAAGTGTGTGAAAGAAGAAAGTTAAGAGTAAATGTGAATAAGAGCATGGTTATTAGGTACAGTAGGGTTGAGGGTCAAGTCAATTGGGAGGTAAGTTTGAATGGAGAAAAACTGGAGGAAGTAAAGTGTTTTAGATATCTGGGAGTGGATCTGGCAGTGGATGGAACCATGGAAGCGGAAGTAAATCATAGGGTGGGGGAGGGGGTGAAAATCCTGGGAGCCTTGAAGAATGTGTGGAAGTCGAGAACATTATCTCCGAAAGCAAAAATGGGTATGTTTGAAGGAATAGTGGTTCCAACAATATTGTATGGTTGCAAGGCGTGGGCTATGGATAGAGTTGTGCGCAGGATGGTGGATGTGCTGGAAATGAGATGTTTGAGGACAATGTGTGGTGTGAGGTGGTTTGATCGAGAAAGTAATGCAAGGGTAAGAGAGATGTGTGGAAATAAAAAGAGCGTGGTTGAGAAAGCAGAAGAGAGTGTTTTGAAATGGTTTGGGCACATGGAGAGAATGAGTGTGGAAAGATTGACCAAGAGGATATATGTGTCGGAGGTGGAGGGAACGAGGAGAAGTGGGAGACCAAATTGGAGGTGGAAAGAAGGAGTGAAAAAGATTTTGAGTGATCGGGGCCTGAACATGCAGGAGGGTGAAAGGCGTGCAAGGAATAGAGTGAATTGGATCGATGTGGTATACCGGGGTCGACGTGCTGTCAATGGATAGAATCAGGGCATGTGAAGCGTCTCGGGTAAACCATGGAAAGTTCTGTGGGGCCTGGATGTGGAAAGGGAGCTGTGGTTTCGGGCATCATTGCATGACAGCTGGAGGCTGAGTGTGAGCAAATGGGGCCTTTGTTGTCTTTTCCTGGCGCTGCCTCGCGCACATGAGGAGGGAGTGGGATGTTATTCCGTGTGTGGCGGGGTGGCGATGGGGGTGAGTAGGGGCAGACAGTGTGAATTGTGTGCATGAGTGTATGTGCGTGTCTGTGTGTGTATATATGTGTGTACGTTGGGATGTGTGGGTGTGTATGTTTGCGTGTGTGGACGTGTGTGTGTGTGTGTGCATGTGTGTGGGGGTGGGTTGGGCCATTTCTTTCGTCTGTTTCCTGGCGCTACGTCGCAGGCGCGGGAGACAGCGACAAAGCAAAATAAATAAATATAAATAATAATAATAATAATAATAATAATAATAAAAATAATAATAATAATAATAATAATAATAATATCTAATAATAATAATCTTAATAAAATTAAATTTAATAATAATAATCCTATCCCTGGGGATAGGGGACAAAGAATACTTCCCACGTATTCCCTGCGTGTCGTAGAAGGCGACTAAAAGGGGAGGGAGCGGGGGGCTGGAAATCCTCCCCTCTCTTTTTTTTTTTTTCTAATTTTCCAAAAGAAGGAACAGAGAAGGGGGCCAGGTGAGGATATTCCCTCAGAAGCCCAGTCCTCTGTTCTTAACGCTACCTTGCTAGCGCGGGAAATGGCGAATAGTTTGAAAAAAAAAAAAAAAAAAAAATATATATATATATATATATATATATATATATATATATATATATATATATATATATATATATATATATATATATTTCTGTGACTCTACGGGGAAAATGAAACACGATAAGTTCCCCAAGTGCACTTTCGTGTAATAATCACATCATCATGGGATAGACAAGAGAGAAATATAACAGTCAGTTGATATACAACGAAGAGACGTAGCTAGGACGACATCTGGTAAACAAATGACTGTCATGGTTGCTCAGCGATTTTAATAGCATTTTATTATATGATTTTTTTCCATAAAAATATATACCCGTTAAAGATTTTTTCAACAGGTGAGAAAAATATTACTTGTAAGCAACATATATATAAATCAATCCTTACAATTCCATGCATCATGCAGACGTCGCCTTCATTATGTTTCATAACTAAATTTTTTAAAATAGAATTGAAAAAAAAAAAACTACATTAAATACCCAAGCATCATTCCCAATGTAAATGTTCAAAAACGTACCATAAAATTCTTCAACATTTCTGCTCGACTTCAAAGACCAATTTTCCCGGGAAATAATATTTCCACAACATTTCCGAGATCAATTTCCATATTTCCACCAATTATCTCGCCACCTGTGGGTCCAGCTCCTCCACTCCACCAGACCACCTCCCACCTCGACCTAAATGTTCACTTTGTTCTCTGCCAGTTCTTTATGTTCAGTTCCTCCGTGTGTAAAGCGTTCAACGTGTTCACCAATTTGTTCAGTTCCTGTGTGTGTAAAGCGTTCAATGTGTTCACCAATTTGTTCAGTTCCTATGTGTGTAAAGCGTTCAATGTGTTCACCAATTTGTTCAGTTCCTGTGTGTGTAAAGCGTTCAACGTGTTCACCAATTTGTTCAGTTCCTGTGTGTATAAAGCGTTCAATGTGTTCACCAATTTGTTCAGTTCCTGCGTGTATAAAGTGTTCAACGTGTTCAGGACGCTGACCTGATTGTTAAGTAAGGGTCAGTTATAGAGGCCAGGGCATCACACACAAGGGTCGTACACCGTCGTGTTCAAGGGTCGTACACCGTCGTGTTCAAGGGTCGTACACCGTCGTGTTCAAGGGTCGTACACCGTCGTGTTCAATGGTCGTACACCGTCGTGTTCAAGGGTCGTACACCGTCGTGTTCAAGGGTCGTGCACCGTCGTGTTCAAGGGTCGTATACCGTCGTGTTCAAGGGTCGTACACCGTCGTGTTCAAGGGTCATGCACCGTCGTGTTCAAGGGTCGTACACCGTCGTGTTCAAGGGCTGTACAACGTCATGTTCAAGGGACGTACACCGTCATGTTCAAGAGTCGTATGCCATCGTTTTTAAGGGTCGTACACCGTCGTGTTCAAGGGTCGTGCACCGTCGTGTTCAAGGGTCGTACTCAGTCGTATTCAAGTGTCGTACACCGTCGTGTTCAAGGGTCGTGCACCGTCGTGTTCAAGGGTCGTGCACCGTCGTATTCAAGGGTCGTGCTCCGTCGTGTTCAAGGGTCGTACACCGTCGTGTTCAAGGGTCGTACACCGTCGTGTTCAAGGGTTGTACAACGTCGTGTTCAAGAAACATACACCGTCATGTTCAAGGGTCGTACACCGTCGTGTTCAAGGGTCGTGCTCCGTCGTGTTCAAGTCGTACACCGTCGTGTTCAAGGGTCGTACACCGTCGTGTTCAAGGGTCGTACACCGTCGTGTTCAACGGTTGTACAACGTCATGTTCAAGAAACGTACACCGACATGTTCAAGAGTCGTACGCCGTCGTGTTCAAGGGTCGTACACCGCCGTGTTCAAGGGTAGTATACCGTCGTGTTCAAGGGTCGTACAACGTCGTGTTCAAGGGTAGTACACCATCATGTTCAAGGGTCGTACACCGTCGTCTTCAAGGGTCGTATACCGTCGTGTTCAAGGGTCGTACACCGTCATGTTCAAGGGTCGTACACCGTCGTGTTCAAGGGTCGTACACCGTCGTGTTCAAGGGTTGTACACCGTCGTGTTCAAGGGTTGTACACAGTCGTGTTCAAGGGTCGTACACCGTCTTGTTCAAGGGTCGTACACCGTCGTGTTCAAGGGTTGTACACAGTCGTGTTCAAGGGTCGTACACCGTCGTGTTCAAGGGTCGTACACCGTCGTGTTCAAGGGTTGTACACCGTCGTGTTCGAGTCGTACACCGTCGTGTTCAAGGGTCGTATACAGTCGTGTTCAAGGGTCGTACACCGTCTTGTTCAAGGGTCGTGCACCATCGTGTTCAAGATTCGTACAACGTCGTGTTCAAGGGTCATACACCGTCGTGTTCAAGGGTCGTACAGAGTCGTGTTCAAGGGTCGTACACCATTGTGTTCAAGGGTTGTATACCGTCATGTTCAAGATTCGTGCACTGTCGTGTTCAAGGGTCGTGCACCGTCGTGTTCAAGGCTCGTAGACCGTCGGGTTCAAGGGTCGTACACCGTCGTGTTCAAGGGTTGTACACCGTCGTGTTCAACGGTCGTGCTCCGTCGTGTTCAAGAGTCGTGCACCGTCGTGTTCAACGGTCGTACACCGTCGTGTTCAAGAGTTGTACATAGTCGTGTTCAAGGGTTGTACACCGTCGTGTTCAAGGGACGCATACCGACGTGTTCAAGGGTCGTGCACCGTCGTGTTCAAGGGTTGTACACCGTCGTGTTCAAGGGTTGTACACCGTCGTGTTCAAGGGTTGTACACCGTCGTGTTCAAGGGTCGCACACCGACGTGTTCAAGGGTCGTGCACCGTCGTGTTCAAGGGTTGTACACCGTCGTGTTCAAGGGTTGTAAACCGTCGTGTTCAAGGGTCGCACACCGACGTGTTCAAGGGTCATGCACCGTCGTGTTCAAGGGTTGTACACCGTCGTGTTCAAGGGTTGTACACCGTCATGTTCAAGGATCGCACACCGAGGTGTTCAAGGGTCGTGCACCGTCGTGTTCAAGGGTCGTACACCGTCGTGTTCAAGAGTTGTACGCCGTCGTGTTCAAGGGTTGTACACCGTCGTGTTCAAGGGTCGTACACCGTCGTGTTCAAGAGTCGTGCACTGTCGTGTTCAAGTGATGACTGTGCTACAAGAACACCTAACCTCTCTCCCTCCCTTCGTGACCCTACCTCTCTCCCTCCCTTCGTGACCCTACCTCTCTCCCTCCCTTCGTGACCCTACCTCTCTCTCCCTCCCTTCGTGACCCTACCTCTCTCCCTCTCTTCGTGACCCTACCTCTCTCTCTCCCTTCGTGACCCTACCTTTCTCCCTCCCTTCGTGGCTCTACCTCTCTCTCCCTAACTTCGTGACCCTACCTCTCTCCCTCCCTTCGTGACCCTACCTCTCTCTCTCCCTCCCTTCGTGACCCTACCTCTGTCTCCCTCCCTTCGTGACCCTACCTCTCTCCCTCCCTTCGTGACCCTACCTCTCTCTCTCGCCCCCTTCGTGACCCTACCTCTCTCTCTCCCCCCCTTCGTGACCCTACCTCTCTCTCTCCCTTCGTGACCCTACCTTTCTCCCTCCCTTCGTGATCCTACCTTTCTCCCTGCCTTCGTGACCCTACCTCTCTCTCCCTCCCTTCGTGGCCCTACCTTTCTCCCTCCCTTCGTGACCCTACCTCTCTCTCCCTCCCTTCGTGACCCAACCTTACTCCCTCCCTCCCTTCGTGACCCTACCTCTCTCTCCCTCCCTTCGTGACCCTACCTCTCTCTCCCTCCCTTCGTGACCCTACCTCTCTCTCCCTCCCTTCGTGACCCTACCTTACTCCCTCCCTCCCTTCGTGATCCTACCTCTCTCTCCCTCCCTTCGTGACCCTACCTTACTCCCTCCCTCCCTTCGTGACCCTACCTCTCTCCCTCCCTTCGTGACCCTACCTCTCTCCCTCCCTTCCTTCGTGACCCTACCTCTCTCTCCCTCCCTTCGTGACCCTACCTCTCTCTCCCTCCCTTCGTGACCCTACCTCTCTCTCTCCCTCCCTTCGTGACCCTACCTTACTCCCTCCCTCCCTTCGTGACCCTACCTTACTCCCTCCCTCCCTTCGTGACCCTACCTTACTCCCTCCTTCCCTTCGTGACCCTACCTCTCTCCCTCCCTTCGTGACCCTACCTTACTCCCTCCTTCCCTTCGTGACCCTACCTCTCTCCCTCCCTTCGTGACCCTACCTCTCTCCCTCCCTTCGTGACCCTACCTCCCTCCCTCCCTTCGTGACCCTCCCTTACTCCCTCCCTTCGTGACCCTACCTTACTCCCTCCCTCCCTTCGTTATTAAACAAGTTAGAGACGATTTTATCGTCCGGGCCGGACTTTTCGTCCCCCTCTGCCGCCCTTCGTCACCTCCACACCAAAAAATCCCAGACTTCTCCTCACCTGAGGGCGAAAAGAAAGAAAAGAAAATTTGCGTAACTGGTCCCGAGGTCATTTTTACGCAGGGCGTAATTAACGTAATTGGCCGTAATGCGGGGGATACGCCACCGGGGACCTGGTGTGGGGGGGGGGGGGATCACTTCTCTCTGCCTCAGTGCCTCCCTTCCCTTCCCATCACCCCTTCCTAAGGAATAGGGGAAGGGGGGAAGGGGGAAGGGGCAGTTTGTGGGTGGTGTTAATTAAACCGTGACACACCTGTGGGCGAGTGTCAGCGTATGGCCACAGTGTCAAGCGTATGGCCACAGTGTCAGCGTATGGCCAGTGTCAGCGTATGGCCACAGTGTCAAGCGTATGGCCACAGTGTCAGCGTATGGCCACAGTGTCAGCGTATGGCCACAGTGTCAGCGTATGGCCACAGTGTCAAGCGTATGGCCACAGTGTCAAGCGTATGGCCACAGTGTCAGCGTATGGCCACAGTGTCAGCGTATGGCTACACGAGACACATTACCTGGCCAGTTAGAGCTGCCTCTGGCCACACCCAGGATGGGGAGCTACTGTGAGGCAGTCTACCTTAGGAGGACGTGGCCCTCGAGGGTTAGGTGGACGTGGCCCTCAAGGGTTAGGTGGACGTGGCCCTCAAGGGTTAGGAGGACGTGGCCCTCAAGGGTTAGGAGGACGTGGCCCTTCAAGGGTTAGGTGGACGTGGCCCTCAAGGGTTAGGTGGACGTGGCCCTCAAGGGTTAGGAGGACGTGGCCCTCAAGGGTTAGGTGGACGTGCCCCTCAAGGGTTAGGTGGACGTGCCCCTCAAGGATTAGGAGGACGTGCCCCTCAAGGGTTAGGTGGACGTGCCACTCAAGGATTAGGAGGACGTGCCCCTCAAGGGTTAGGAGGACGTGGCCCTCAAGGGTTAGGTGGACGTGCCCCTCAAGGATTAGGAGGACGTGGCCCTCAAGGGTTAGGAGGACGTGGCCCTCAAGGGTTAGGAGGACGTGGCCCTCAAGGGTTAGGAGGACGTGGCCCTCAAGGGTTAGGAGGACGTGGCCCTCAAGGGTTAGGAGGACGTGGCCCTCAAGGGTTAGGAGGACGTGGCCCTCAAGGGTTAGGAGGACGTGGCCCTCAAGGGTTAGGAGGACGTGGCCCTCAAGGGTTAGGAGGACGTGGCCCTCAAGGGTTAGGAGGACGTGGCCCTCAAGGGTTAGGTGGAGGTGCCCCTCTACTTTCATCATTATCATCATCACTACAACTACCACTACTTTCATCATTATCATCATCACTACAACTACCACTACATTCATCATTATCATCACTATAACTACCACTACATTCATCATTATCATCACTACAACTACCACTACTTTCATCATTATCATCACTACAACTACCACTACTTTCATCATTATCATCATCACTATAACTACCACTACATTCATCATTATCATCACTACAACTACCACTACTTTCATCATTATCATCATCACTATAACTACCACTACATTCATCATTATCATCACTACAACTACCACTACTTTCATCATTATCATCACTACAACTACCACTACATTCATCATTATCATCACTACAACTACCACTACTTTCATCATCATGTAACCCCGGCTCCACATTCCAGGGCGTTCTACAATATCAAAGCCACGACGCTGCGAGCGGAAGCAGAGGACGGTGGGCTCCTTTGCAACGAGAGGCTTCCCAGAGACATCGTTCCTGCTCTCTCTCTCTCTCTCTCTCTCTCTCTCTCTCTCTCTCTCTCCTTATAATGATACAACTTCACAACTTCGCTAATGGTGACATCTTCCCTCGCAATGTCACCACTTGCCTTCCGAGGTTCGCCAACACCACAACTGATCATATGCATATAACACCACAACTGATCATATGCATATAACACCACAACTGATCATATGCATATAACACCACAACTGATCATATGCATATAACACCACAACTGATCATATGCATATAACACCACAACTGATCATATGCATATAACACCACAACTGATCATATGCATATAACACCACAACTGATCATATGCATATAACACCACAACTGATCATATGCATATAACACCACAACTGATCATATGCATATAACACCAGAAGCGAACTGCTGAGCCTGCCAGCCCCCAGCGTGCGTACCTAGTGATGCCAGCCCCAGTGTGACGGGGGAGAGGGTTTCCAACCCCCAGTACTCGTGTTATTACGATGTAATAACACGAGGCTGCTTTTCCGTTTCTGAGCTGATAAATAATGACAGAGATAAGTTATCATCATTGCAGTCTATGTTCCTTAGGGCATTACGTGTATACAGTCCAAAGTTTATTAAACCCGGGACCCCTGTGCAACAGGCGGGAGCGCTACCGCTAGTCTATGATCGCCACTAATAGGGAAATAACTATTCGAATCCTATGTACTCGAATACCCTTCGTCTCACGTTGGTGAGCAACGGGGTCTACACCGGTCATTTCCCATCAGGCTCACATAACCAGCAGATACCATTTTACAGGATCTAACTGTCGGGATGACCATAGCCTAGCGGTAGTGCTCCCGCCTGCCAGGCAAGGGTCCCGGGTTTAATAAACTCTGGACTGTATACACGTAATGCCCTAAGGAACATAGACTGCAATGATGATAACTTATCTCTGTCATTATTTATCAGCTCAGAAACGGAAAAGCAGCCTCGTGTTATTACATCGTCAGGACTGAATACAGATGAAGGAAAGCAGAATATAACACACCAGCCGCCACTGGGAGGGGCAGGTTGGGTGACTGAAGAAACACATGAAGGGATGAGGGCACAGCTCACACGCCATGGCTTCACCTCCCTCACCTTACATGTTAACCTAAGTTCTGGGAAACATATTTACAATTTTTTTTTTCTCACTTCTAAAGCTATCTACTTTATATAAACGAACATCTTAATCCATATCAACATCTCTTCTATGTTTGATAGGAGACGATTCAACACATATTTGTATCCATCGCTGAGTTACTGTATGTGATAACCTTAACACAGCTACAGGCAACCTCATGACTAAAATCTTTAAATTGGACAAACAGTCCATCAGATCCATGACGACACCCCTACCACTGTTCTCATGTTAACCCTGAGATACATGCCAGTTTGACCAATGTTAACCCAGAGATACATGCCAGTTTGACCAATGTTAACCCAGAGATACATGCCAGTTTGACCAATGTTAACCCAGAGATACATGCCAGTTTGACCAATGTTAACCCAGAGATACATGCCAGTTTGACCAATGTTAACCCAGAGATACATGCCAGTTTGACCAATGTTAACCCTGAGATACATGCCAGTTTGACCAATGTTAACCCAGAGATACATGCCAGTTTGACCAATGTTAACCCAGAGATACATGCCAGTTTGACCAATGCAAAACTGATGAAATATTATTCTTCCTTAAAGTCTGGTCATCAAATTGACCGAAGCGATGGTATCACATACAATAACTCAGTAAGTGATGAAATATCATTGAACCGTCTCTTAACAAACATACTCCAGATATCAATATGGGTCAAAATGTTAGTTTATATAAATCAGTTAAATTTATAAGTGAAAACATTATGACTATGTTTCTCTGTTTCCCATTCAAGCGACGCAGCGCCAGCTGTCGTGTATAATACACCGACACCAGAGTTCACCGTGGAGAGAGAAGCTCCACACACAAATTCTATGGTAACCCCTGACTGCTTGAACCCACTTGACAGCACGTCGTCGCCCGGTATACCACTTCCTTCCAATTTGCTCTATCCCGTGCAGACATCTCACCCTCCTGAATGTTTAGCTCCCGACACTTCAAAGCCTCTTTGAGTTCATTGTACTATCTCTCTGGTCTCTCACAACCTTTTACTCCCTCCACTTTTATCATGCAGATCCTCCTCTGTCATACCTCTCCTCGCTCATCCTCTCCGTGTGTCCAAACCATTTCATCACAGCATAGTCCGCTCTCTCAGTAAGACTACGCATACTACCACACTTCTCTCTTCATTCCTTACATGATCTGCCCCTCTCACGCTACATATTGACCTCAGGCATTACACTTCCTCCATAATCCATACTCTTCCGTTGTCTTATATCTGGGAAGCCAAGTCTCGCATCCGCACAGCACGGCTGGCATAACTACACCTTGCAATGTACCCATCTCTGTGCTGCTGACGGACAATGACCTCTCCTTCCCCATGCTCCTCAGTGCATCCACGATCAGTGTCTCACACCCTCTGGCATACCTCGACCTCACATGGTTCCAGTTGCTATCATATCCGCTCCTACGCGCCTTAAAAGCACCCCATTCTCCTCCAGGTTTTCTCCATTCACACTGACACTCAAACCATTCCAATCTCGCCCCCTGTAATACCTTATAACCACACTTTCCTTCATGTTAAACTTTTCCTCTTTTCCTGAGCCACCACTACAAACGTTGACGCTCGTCTTCACCAAGAAGTGACCAGACATCGCAACAACTGACTGTCTCAGCACCTTCACCTCCAACAACCTCTCCTTCGCACGTCTATCTATCATCACATAATCCATTAAGTCCCGTTCATCCCTAGCCTCAGTCATTCATATATTCTTATGTACATTTTGTCCCTCTTTCAAACCAAGTCTTCCACATCGGACAGGTCGTAAGTGAAGCTTACAATTCCCTCGGTGCAGAGGAAGCTGAGTCGAAGACACCATCCTTATTTCTTCTCACAGAACAGGTAATAGGTTAGCTTCTCATCACAGGTAGTAGGGGAATGCCTTCACTCGGTAAGGACAACAAAGATCAACAGGACATTGATTTTTTTTTTCTTCTATCTACAACACATGTGTGATGGGATAACTTCATTTACACACAGGAAAAAGAAATATACGAGTTGTCGTTTCGTGTGAGGTGGAGAGAGGGTACGTCCGCGGAGCCCACACGTGTGGCTGAGCCAGACATGAATAAGACAGCCACCTGGGCAATGGGGAGGGACACTTGACAGCCACTGAATCGCTGGGTAACCAAGCAGCCGTCATTGATCCGAGAGAGAGAGAGAGAGAGAGAGAGAGAGAGAGAGAGAGAGAGAGAGAGAGAGAGAGAGAGAGAGAGAGAGAGAGAGCTCTGACCTTCACATGCCATCACCAGGTGACCAGGTCCAGTACCAGGAGAGGCAAGTGTTCACTTGTGGCAGCTCGCACAACACGGAAGAACTGTAGGCAAAGGTGGCTACAACACACAGCTCAGGAGGCAGGCATCTACAACCACCTACAACACACACATCAGGAGGCAGGCATCTACAACCACCTACAACACACAGATCAGGAGGCAGGCATCTACAACCACCTACAACACACAGATCAGGAGGCAGGCATCTACAACCATCTACAACACACAGCTCAGGAGGCAGGCATCTACAACCACCTACAACACACAGATCAGGAGGCAGGCATCTACAACCACCTACAACACACAGCTCAGGAGGCAGGCATCTACAACCATCTACAACACACAGATCAGGAGGCAGGCATCTACAACCACCTACAACACACAGATCAGGAGGCAGGCATCTACAACCATCTACAACACACAGATCAGGAGGCAGGCATCTACAACCACCTACAACACACAGATCAGGAGACAGGCATCTACAACCACCTACAACACACAGATCAGGAGGCAGGCATCTACAACCACCTACAACACACAGATCAGGAGGCAGGCATCTACAACCACCTACAACACACAGATCAGGCATCTACAACCACCTACAACACACAGATCAGGAGGCAGGCATCTACAACCACCTACAACACACAGATCAGGCATCTACAACCATCTACAACACACAGCTCAGGAGGCAGGCATCTACAACCACCTACAACACACAGATCAGGAGACAGGCATCTACAACCACCTACAACACACAGATCAGGAGGCAGGCATCTACAACCATCTACAACACACAGCTCAGGAGGCAGGCATCTACAACCACCTACAACACACAGCTCAGGAGGCAGGCATCTACAACCACCTACAACACACAGCTCAGGAGGCAGGCATCTACAACCACCTACAACACACAGATCAGGAGGCAGGCATCTACAACCACCTACAACACACAGCTCAGGAGGCAGGCATCTACAACCACCTACAACACACAGCTCAGGAGGCAGGCATCTACAACCATCTACAACACACAGCTCAGGAGGCAGGCATCTACAACCACCTACAACACACAGCTCAGGAGGCAGGCATCTACAACCACCTACAACACACAGATCAGGCATCTACAACCCCCACCCGCTCCGGTAATAACCTGGTTATGTTGGCCAAACTGGGTTACGGGCGAGGAGAGTAATGAAGGCGAGAGGTGTTGTGGGTGGACGACCCATCCCACTGGACAACCCTATTACTCTAGAATCATCTAGACATCTCTTACTCTAGAACCGTCTAGATACCTCATATTGTTCTAAGTCTTCTATCTCATTCTTGTATGTATATGCCCATCGCCATCCCCTGCGTCAGCGAGGTAGCGCCAGGAAAACATACAAAAAGGCCACATTCGTTCACACTCAGTCTCTAGCTGTCATGTATAATGCACTAAAACCACAGCTCCCTTTCCACATCCAAGCCACACAAAACTTTCCATGGTTTACCCCAGACGCTTCACATGCCCTGGTTCAGTCCATTGTCAGCACGTCGACCCCGGTATACCACATCGTTCCAATTCACTCTATTCCTTGCACTCCTTTCACCCTCCTGTACGCTCAGGCCCCGATCGCTCAAAATCTTCTTCACTCCATCTTTCCACCTTCAATTTGGTCTCCCACTTCTCCTCGTTCCCTCCACCTCTGACACATATATCCTCTTTGTCAATCTTTCCTCACTCATTCTTTCCATGTGACCAAACCATTTAAATACACCCTCTTCTGCTCTCTCAAATACACTCTTTTTATTACCACATATCTCTCTTACCCTTTCATTGCTTACTCGATCAAACCACCTCACACCACATATTGTCCTCAAACATTTCACTTCCAACACATCTACCCTCCTCCGCACAACCCTATCTATAGCCCACGCCTCGCAAACATATAACATTGTTGAAACTAGTATTCCTTCCAACATACCCATTTTTGCCCTCCAAGATAACGTTCTCGCCTTCCACACATTCTTCAATGCTCCCAGAACCTTCGCCCCCTTCCCCACCCTGTGACTCACTTCAGCTTGCACGGTTCCATTCGCTGCTAATTCCACTCCCAGATATCTAAAACACTTCACTTCCTCTAATTTTTCTCCATTCAAACTTACATCACAACTAACTTGTTCCTTAACCCTACTGAACCATATAACCTTGCCATTATTCATATTTACTCTCAATTTTCTCCTCTCACACATTTTTCCAATTCAGTCACCAACTTCTAGAGTTTCTCACTCGAATCAGCCACCAGTGCTGTACATCGGCGTACAACAATTGAATCACTTCCCAAGCCCTCTCATCCACAACAGACTGCATACTCGCCCCTCTCAACAAAACTCTTGCATTTAACGCCCTAACAACCCCATCCATATACAAATTAAACAACCATACAGACATCACAAACCCTGCCGCAGACCGACCGTACAATCCTTCTAGCAGCTTACCAGATCCATAAATGCCACATACAAATACATCTTTCTTCGACGTAAATTTCACACACACACACACACACACACACATTCTTCAAGGTAAACACCTGATCCACACATCCTGGGAATACGAACCTTAAAGGACGTAGGTAAACGGCCCTTGAGCACAGTAATACGACCCTTGGAGATGATGCGCCTTGCAAGGCCCTAAGGGTCAGGTCAAAGGCCTGACCATCGTGTGTGCGAGTCGTACTGTCATGCCGTGGCGTCGTATAACCTCCTCCACAACCCACAACTCCTATCACAAATGTCGTAGTTCCAAGACCAGGAAAAACCTCAAAGCTCAGATGCGACCCAGACGTAAACTCGACTTTACGACACGACACACAAAGCGTGTCATCATGTGCGACCCAGACGTAAACTCGACTTTACGACACGACACACAAAGCGTGTCATCATGTGTGACCCAGACGTAAACTCGACTTTACGACACGACACACAAAGCGTGTCATCATGTGCGACCCAGACGTAAACTCGACTTTACGACACGACACACAAAGCGTGTCATCATGTGTGACACAGACGTAAACTCGACTTTACGACACTACACACAAAGCGTGTCATCATGTGCGACCCAGACGTAAACTCGACTTTACGACACTACACACAAAGCGTGTCATCATGTGCGACCCAGACGTAAACTCGACTTTACGACACTACACACAAAGCGTGTCATCATGTGTGACCCAGACGTAAACTCGACTTTACAACACGACACACAAAGCGTGTCATCATGTGTGACCCAGACGTAAACTCGACTTTACGACACTACACACAAAGCCTGTCATCATGTGTGACCCAGACGTAAACTCGACTTTACGACACGACACACAAACCGTGTCATCATGTGTGACCCAGACGTAAACTCGACTTTACGACACGACACACAAACCGTGTCATCATGTGTGACCCAGACGTAAACTCGACTTTACGACACGACACACAAACCGTGTCATCATGTGTGACCCAGACGTAAACTCGACTTTACGACACGACACACAAACCGTGTCATCATGTGTGACCCAGACGTAAACTCGACTTTACGACACGACACACAAACCGTGTCATCATGTGTGACCCAAACGTAAACTCGACTTTACGACACGACACACAAAGCGTGTCATCATGTGTGACCATGTTCCACGTTCCTCTACCTCCACATGACACGAGAGAGTTGACCAAACGACCGGTTAATGATACGTTATGTCACGTCAATCATTCAAATTTATGAGGCCTAATTAACTCGGCCACACTAATGGAATAGACGAGTCTCCCTGTTAAAAACGAAAACGTTTTAGACCGAAGAAAATGTTTTTCAAATCTTTTATTCCGCCTTAACGTTGGTTGACTTTCCCTGCAAGTTTTTCACTTGGCAATGTTCATCACAATTTCATTCCATATTTCTGGGGAAATCTAGAGGAAGAAATGGTGAGAGATGAAGGGACAGTCATATGTTGTGGTGGTGAGAGGTATGATACAAGGGAGAGTCGGGGTAATATATATATATATATATATATATATATATATATATATATATATATATATATATATATATATATATACATATATATGTATTTCTTTTCTTTCAAACTATTCGCCATTTCCCGTGTTAGCGAGGTAGCGTTAAGAACAGAGGGCTGGGACTTTGAGAGAATATACTAACCTGGCCCTCTTCTCTGTTCCTTCTTTTGGAAAATTACAAAAAAAAAAAAAAAACGAGAGGGGAAGATTTCCAGCCCCCCGCTCCCTCCCCTTTTAGTCGCCTCCCTCGACACGCAGGGAATAAAGGGGAAGTATTCTTTCTCTCCTATCCCCAGGGATAATATATATATATATATATATATATATATATATATATATATATATATATATATATATATATATATATATATATACATATATATATATATAGAGCAAGGTTATTAGGTACAGTAGGATTGAGGGTCAAGTCAATTGGGAGGTGAGTTTGAATGGAGAAAAACTGGAGGAAGTGAAGTGTTTTAGATATCTGGGAGTGGATCTGGCAGCGGATGGAAACATGGAAGCGGAAGTGGATCATAGGGTGGGGGAGGGGGCGAAAATTCTGGGAGACTTGAAGAATGTGTGGAAGTCGAGAACATTATCTCGGAAAGCAAAAATGGGTATGTTTGAAGGAATAGTGGTTCCAACAATGTTGTATGGTTGCGAGGCGTGGGCTATGGATAGAGTTGTGCGCAGGAGGATGGATGTGCTGGAAATGAGATGTTTGAGGACAATGTGTGGTGTGAGGTGGTTTGATCGAGTAAGTAACGTAAGGGTAAGAGAGATGTGTGGAAATAAAAAGAGCGTGGTTGAGAGAGCAGAAGAGGGTGTTTTGAAATGGTTTGGGCACATAGAGAGAATGAGTGAGGAAAGATTGACCAAGAGGATATATGTGTCGGAGGTGGAGGGAACGAGGAGAAGTGGGAGACCAAATTGGAGGTTGAAGGATGGAGTGAAAAAGATTTTGTGTGATCGGGGCCTGAACATGCAGGAGGGTGAAAGGAGGGCAAGGAATAGAGTGAATTGGATCGATGTGGTATACCGGGGTTGACGTGCTGTCAGTGGATTGAATCAGGGTATGTGAAGCGTCTGGGGTAAACCATGGAAAGCTGTTCTAGGTATGTATATTTCCGTGTGTGGACGTGTATGTATATACATGTGTATGGGGGTGGGTTGGGCCATTTCTTTCGTCTGTTTCCTTGCGCTTCCTCGCAAACGCGGGAGACAGCGACAAAGCAAAATATATATATATATATATATATATATATATATATATATATATATATATATATATATATATATATATATATATATATATATATATGAGTCAGTTGTTCGCTGGTGGTTGATTAGTGTGAGAAACTGCAGAAGCTGGTGACTGAGTTTGGTAAAGTGTGTGAAAGAAGAAAGCTGAGAGTAAATGTGAATAAGAGGTGCGGGAGGGGGGCAAAAGTTCTGGGAGCGTTGAAGAATGCGTGGAAGTCGAGAACATTATCTCGGAAAGCAAAAATGGGTATGTTTGAAGGAATAGTGGTTCCAACAATGTTGTATGGTTGCGAGGCGTGGGCTATGGATAGAGTTGTGCGGAGGAGGATGGATGTGCTGGAAATGAGATGTTTGAGGACAATGTGTGGTGTGAGGTGGTTTGATCGAGTGAGTAACGTAAGGGTAAGAGAAATGTGTGGTAATAAAAAGAGCGTGGTTGAGAGAGCAGAAGAGGGTGTTTTGAAATGGTATGGGCACATGGAGAGAATGAGTGAGGAAAGATTGACCAAGAGGATATATGTGTCGGAGGTGGAGGGAACGAGAAGTGGGAGACCAAATTGGAGGTGGAAAGATGGAGTGAAAAAGATTTTGAGTGATCGGGACCTGAACATGCAGGAGGGTGAAAGGCGTGCTAGGAATAGAGTGAATTGGAACGATGTGGTATACTGGGGTCGACGTGCTGTCAATGGATTGAACCAGGGCGTGTGAAGCGTCTGGGGTAAATCATGGAAAGTTTTGTGGGGCCTGGATGTGGAAAGGGAGCTGTGGTTTCAGTGCATTATACATGACAGCTAGAGACTGAGTGTGAACGAATGTGGCCTTTGTTGTCTTTCCCTAGCGCCACCTCGCACACATGCGGGGGAAGGGGGTTGTTATTTCATGTGTGGCGGGGTGGCGATGGGAATGATTAAAGGCAGACAGTATGAATTATGTATATGTGTATATATATATATATATATATATATATATATATATCTGTGTGTATGTATATGTATACGTGGAGATGTATAGGTATATATATTTGCGTGTGTGGACGTGTATGTATATACATGTGTATGTGGGTGGGTTGGGCCATTCTTTCGTTTGTTTCCTTGCGCTACCTCGGTAACGTGGGAGCAGCGACAAAACAAAATAAATTAATATATATATATATATATATATATATATATATATATATATATATATATATATATTTTTGTCGCTGTCTCCCGCGTTTGCGAGGGAGCGCAAGGAAACAGACGAAAGAAATGGCCCAACCCACCCCCATACACATGTATATACATACGTCCACACACGCAAATATACATACCTACACAGCTTTCCATGGTTTACCCCAGACGCTTCACATGCCTTGATTCAATCCACTGACAGCACGTCAACCCCGGTATACCACATCGCTCCAATTCACTCTATTCCTTGCCCTCCTTTCACCCTCCTGCATGTTCAGGCCCCGATCACACAAAATCTTTTTCACTCCATCTTTCCACCTCCAATTTGGTCTCCCTCTTCTCCTCGTTCCCTCCACCTCCGACACATATATCCTCTTGGTCAATCTTTACTCACTCATTCTCTCCATCTGCCCAAACCATTTCAAAACACCCTCTTCTGCTCTCTCAACCACGCTCTTTTTATTTCCACACATCTCTCTTACCCTTACGTTACTTACTCGATCAAACCACCTCACACCACACATTGTCCTCAAACATCTCATTTCCAGCACATCCATCCTCCTGCGCACAACTCTATCCATAGCCCACGCCTCGCAACCATACAACATTGTTGGAACCACTATTCCTTCAAACATACCCATTTTTGCTTTCCGAGATAATGTTCTCGACTTCCACACATTCTTCAAGGCTCCCAGAATTTTCGCCCCCTCCCCCACCCTATGATCCACTTCCGCTTCCATGGTTCCATCCGCTGCCAGATCCACTCCAAGATATCTAAAGCACTTCACTTCCTCCAGTTTTTCTCCATTCAAACTCACCTCCCAATTGACTTGACCCTCAACCCTACTGTACCTAATAACCTTGCTCTTATTCACATTTACTCTTAACTTTCTTCTTTCACACACTTTACCAAACTCAGTCACCAGCTTCTGCAGTTTCTCACATGAATCAGCCACCAGCGCTGTATCATCAGCGAACAACTGACTCACTTCCCAAGCTCTCTCATCCCCAACAGACTTCATACTTGCCCCTCTTTCCAAGACTCTTGCATTCACCTCCCTAACAACCCCATCCATAAACAAATTAAACAACCATGGAGACATCACACACCCCTGCCGCAAACCTACATTCACTGAGAACCAATCACTTTCCTCTCTTCCTACACGTACACATGCCTTACATCCTCGATAAAAACTTTTCACTGCTTCTAACAACTTGCCTCCCACACCATATATTCTTAATACCTTCCACAGAGCATCTCTATCAACTCTATCATATGCCTTCTCCAGATCCATAAATGCTACATACAAATCCATTTGCTTTTCTAAGTATTTCTCACATACATTCTTCAAAGCAAACACCTGATCCACACATCCTCTACCACTTCTGAAACCACACTGCTCTTCCCCAATCTGATGCTCTGTACATGCCTTCACCCTCTCAATATATATCCTCCCATATAATTTACCAGGAATACTCAACAAACTTATACCTCTGTAATTTGAGCACTCACTCTTATCCCCTTTGCCTTTGTACAGTGGCACTATGCATGCATTCCGCTAATCCTCAGGCACCTCACCATGAGTCATACATACATTAAATAACCTTACCAACCAGTCAACAATACAGTCACCCCCTTTTTTAATAAATTCCACTGCAATACCATCCAAACCTGCTGCCTTGCCGGCTTTCATCTTCCGCAAAGCTTTTACTACCTCTTCTCTGTTAACCAAATCATTTTCCCTAACCCTCTCTCTTTGCACACCACCTCGACCAAAACACCCTATATCTGCCACTCTATCATCAAACACATTCAACAAACCTTCAAAATACTCACTCCATCTCCTTCTCACATCACCACTACTTGTTATCACCTCCTCATTTGCGCCCTTCACTGAAGTTCCCATTTGCTCCCTTGTCTTACGCACTTTATTTACCTCCTTCCAGAACATCTTTTTATTCTTCCTAAAATTTAATGATACTCTCTCACCCCAACTCTCATTTGCCCCTTTTTTTCACCTCTTGCACCTTTCTCTTGACCTCCTGTCTCTTTCTTTTATACATCTCCCACTCAATTGCATTTTTTCCCTGCAAAAATCGTCCAAGTGCCTCTCTCTTCTCTTTCACTAATACTCTTACTTCTTCATCCCACCACTCACTACCCTTTCTAATCAACCCACCTCCCACTCTTCTCATGCCACAAGCATCTTTTGCGCAATCCATCATTGATTCCCTAAATACATCGCATTCCTCCCCCACTCCCCTTACTTCCATTGTTCTCACCTTTTTCCATTCTGTACTCAGTCTCTCCCGGTACTTCCTCACACAAGTCTCCTTCCCAAGCTCACTTACTCTCACCACCCTCTTCACCCCAACATTCACTCTTCTTTTCTGAAAACCCATACAAATCTTCACGTTAGCCTCCACAAGATAATGATCAGACATCCCTCCAGTTGCACCTCTCAGCACATTAACATCCAAAAGTCTCTCTTTCGCGCGCCTGTCAATTAACACGTAATCCAATAACGCTCTCTGGCCATCTCTCCTACTTACATAAGTATACTTATGTATATCTCGCTTTTTAAACCAGGTATTCCCAATCATCCGTCCTTTTTTAGCACATAAATCTACAAGCTCTTCACCATTTCCATTTACAACACTGAACACCCCATGTATACCAATTATTCCCTCAACTGCCACATTACTCACCTTTGCATTCAAATCACCCATCACTATAACCCGGTCTCGTGCATCAAAACCACTAACACACTCATTCAGCTGCTCCCAAAACACTTGCCTCTCATGATCTTTCTTCTCATGCCCAGGTGCATATGCACCAATAATCACCCATCTCTCTCCATCAACTTTCAGTTTTACCCATATTAATCGAGAATTTACTTTCTTACATTCTATCACATACTCCCACAACTCCTGTTTCAGGAGTACTGCTACTCCTTCCCTTGCTCTTGTCCTCTCACTAACCCCTGACTTTACTCCCAAGACATTCCCAAACCACTCTTCCCCTTTACCCTTGAGCTTCGTTTCACTCAGAGCCAAAACATCCAGGTTCCTTTCCTCAAACATACTACCTATCTCTCCTTTTTTCACATCTTGGTTACATCCACACACATTTAGGCACCCCAATCTGAGCCTTCGAGGAGGATGAGCACTCCCCGCGTGACTCCTTCTTCTGTTTCCCATTTTAGAAAGTTAAAAAAATACAAGGAGGGGAGGATTTTCTGGCCCCCCGCTCCCGTCCCCTCTAGTCGCTTTCTACGACACGCGAGGAAAACGTGGGAAGTATTCTTTCACCCCTATCCCCAGGGATAATATATGCATATATATATATATATATATATATATATATATATATATATATATATATATATATATATATATATAATATATAAACACACACACACACACACACATACACATACATACGCACATACACACCACCACACACACATATATATATAATATATATATATATATATATATATATATATATTATATAATATATATATATATATATATATATTTTATATATAATATATATTTCCTGTGTGGCGTGTAGCGACAGAAGCGATGTAGCGTGTAGCGACATGTGCTTCCCATGCATTCCTCACGTGTCGTAGAAGGCGACTAAAGGAGACGGGAGCGGGGGGCTAAAAACCCTCCCCTCCTTGTATTTTAACTTTCTAAAAGGGGAAACAGAATAAGGAGTCACGCGTCGAGTGTTCATCCTCCTCGAGGGCTCAGATTGTGTGGATGTAACCAAGATGAGAAAAAAGGAGAGATAGGTAGTATGTTTGAGGAAAGGAACCTGGATGTTTTGGCTCTGAGTAAAAAACGAAGCTCAAGGGTAAAGGGGAAGAGTGGTTTTGGGAATGTCTTGGGAGTAAAGTCAGGGGTTAGTGAGAAGACAAGAGCAAGGGAAGGAGTAGCACTACTCCTGAAACAGGAGTGGTGGGAGTATATGATAGAGTGTAAGAAAGTAAACTCTAGATTGATATGGGTAAAACTGAGAGTGGATGGAAAGAGATGGGTGCATATGCATCTGGGCATGAGAAGAAAGATCATGAGAGGCAAGTGTTTTGGAAGCAGCTGAGTTAGTGTGTTACTAGTTTTGATGCAAGAGACCGGGTTATAGTGATGGGTGATTTGAATGCAAAGGTGAGTAATGTGGCAGTTGAGGGAATAAATGGTGTACACAGGGTGTTCAGTGTTGTAAATGGAAATGGTGAAGAGCTTGTAGATTTATGTGCCGAAAAAGGACTGGTGATTGGGAATACCTGGTTTAAAAAGAGAGATATACATAAGTATACGTATGTAAGTAGGAGAGATGGCCAGAGAGCGTTATTGGATTACTTCTTAATTGAGAGGCGCGCGAAAGAGAGACTTTTGGATGTTAATGTGCTGAGAGGTGCAACTGGAGGGATGTCCGATCATTATCTTGTGAAGGCGAAGGTGAAGATTTGTAGGGGTTTTCAGAAAAGAAGAGAGAATGTTGGAGTGAAGAAAGTGGTGAGAGTAAGGGAGCTTGGGAACGAGACTTGCGTGAGAAGTGCCAAGGATAGACTGAGTACAGAATGGAAAAAGGTGAGGAACAAAGGACGTAAGGGGAGTGGGGGAGAATGGGATGTATTTAGGGAAGCAGTGATGGCTTGTGCAAAAGATGCTTTGGCATGAGAAGCGTGGGAGGTAGGCAGATTAGAAAGGGTAATGGTGGTGGGATAAAGAAATAAAGATTATTAGTGAAAGTGAAGAGAGAGGCATTTGGACGATTTTTGCAGGGAAATAGTGCAAATACTGGAGATGTATAAAAGAAAGAGGCAGGAGGTCAAGAGAAAGGTGCAAGAGGCGAAAGAGGGCAAATGAGAGTTGGGTGAGAGAGTATCATTAAATTTTAGGGAGAATGAAAAGATGTTTTGGAAGGAGCTAAAAAAGTGCGTAAGACAAGGGAACAAATGGAACTTCAGTGAAGGGGGCTAATGGGAGGTGATAACAAGTAGTGGTGATGTAAGAAGGAGATGGAGTGAGTATTTGAATGTTTGTTGAATGTGTTTGATGATAGAGTGCAGATATAGGGTGTTTTGGTCGAGGGGGTGTGCAAAGTGAGAGGTTGGAAAATGATTTGGTAAACAGAGAAGAGGTAGTAAAAGCTTTGCAGAAGATGAAAGCCGGCAAGGTAGCGAGTTTGGATGTATTGCAGTGGAATTATCAAAAAAGGGGTGATTTGTATTGTTGAGTGGTTGGTAACGGTTATTTAATGTATGTATGACTCATGTGAGGTGCCTGAGGATTGGCGGAATGCTTGCATAGTGCCTTGTACAAAGGCAAAGGGGATTAAGAGTGAGTGCTCAAATTACAGAGGTATAAGTTTGTTGAGTATTCCTGGTAAATTATATGGGAGGGTATTGATTGAGAGGGTGAAGGCATGTACAGAGCATCAGACTGGGAAGAGCAGTGTGGTTTCAGAGGTGGTAGAGGATGTGTGGATCAGGTGTTTGCTTTGAAAAATGAGAAATACTTAGAAAAGCAAATGGATTTGTATGTAGCATTTATGGATCTGGAGAAGACATATGATAGAGTTGACAGAGATGCTCTGTGGAAGGTATTAAGAATATATGGTGTGGGAGGCAAGTTGTTAGAAGCAGTGAAAAGTTTTTATCGAGGATGTAAGGCATGTGAACGTGTAAGAAGAGAGGAAAGTGATTGGTTCCCAGTGAATGTTGGTTTGCGGCAGGGTGCGTGATGTTCCATGGTTGTTTAATTTGTTTATGGATGGGGTTGTTAGGGAGGTGAATGCAAGAGTTTTGGAAAGAGGGCAAGTATGAAGTCTGTTGTGGATGAGAGAGCTTGGGAAGTGAGTCAGTTGCTGTCCGCTGATGATACAGCGCTGTGCTGATTCGTGAGAAACTGCAGAAGCTGGTGACTGAGTTTGGTAAAGTGTGTGAAAGAAGAAGCTGAAAGTAAATGTGAAAAAGAGCAAGGTTATTAGGTACAGTAGGGTTGAGGGTACAGTCAATTGGGAGGTAAGTTTGAATGGAGAAAAACTGGAGGAAGTGAAGTGTTTTAGATAATCTGGGAGTGGATTGGCACGGATGGAACCATGGAAGCGGAAGTGAATCATAGGGTGGGGGAGGGGGCCAAAGTTCTGGAGCTTGAAAAATGTGTGGAAGTCGAGAACTTATCTCGAAAGCAAAAATTGGTATGTTTGAAGGAATAGTGTTCCAACAATGTTATATGGTTGCGAGCTGGGCATTAGAGTTGTGCGGAGAGGGTGGATGTGCTGGAAATGAGATGTTTGAGGACAATATGTGGTGTGGGTGGTTTGATCGAGTAAGTAATGAAAGGGTTAGAGAGATGTGTGGTAATAAAAAAAAAAGTGTGGTTGAGAGAGAAAAGGGTGTTTTAAATGGTTTGGTCACATGGAGAGAATGAGTGAGAAAGATGACAAGAGGATATATGTGTCAGAGGTGGAGGGAACGAGGAGAAGTGGGAGACCAAATTGGAGGTGGAAAGATGGAGTGAAAAAGATTTTGAGTGATCGGGCCTGAACATGCAGGAGGGTGAAAGGATGGCAAGAATAGAGTGAATTGGAACGATGTGGTATACGGGTCGACGTGCTGTCAATGGATTGAACCAGGGCATGTGAAGCGTCTGGGGTAAACATGGAAAGTTTGTGGGGCCTGGATGTGAAAGGAGCTGTGGTTTTGGTGCATTATTTCATGACAGCTAGAGACTGAGTGTGAACGAATGTGGCCTTTGTTGTCTTTTCCAAGCGCATACCTTCGCGCACATGCGGGGGAGGGGGTTGTTTATTTCATGTGTGGCGGGTGGCGATGGGAATGAATAAGGCAGACAGTATGAATTATGTACATGTGATATATAGTATAGTCTGTGTGGTATATATATGTATACTTGAGATGTATAGGTATGTATATTGCGTGTGTGGACGTGTATGTATATAATGTGTATGTGGTGGGTGGCCATTCTTTCTCTTTCCTTGCGCTACTCGCTAACGCGGGAGACGCGACAAAGTATAATAATATAATATATATTATATATAATATATATATATTTTTTTTTTTTTTTTTGTCGCTGTCTCCCGCGTTGCGAGGTAGCCAAGGAAACAGAGAAAAAATGCCAACCACCCCATAACATTTATATACATACGTCCACACACGCAAAATTACAATACCACACAGTTCCATGTTTAAAACCCAGACGCTTTTACATCCGATTCAATCCACTGACAGCACGTCAACCCGTATACCACATCGCTCCAATTCACTCTATTCCTTGCCCTCCTTTCACCCTCCTGCATGTTCAGGCCCCGATCACACAAATCTTTTTCACTCCATCTTTCCACCTCCAATTTGGTCTCCCTCTTCTCCTCGTTCCCTCCACCTCCGACACATATATCCTCTTGGTCAATCTTTCCTCACTCATTCTCTCCATGTGCCCAAACCATTTCAAAACACCCTCTTCTGCTCTCTCAACCACGCTCTTTTTATTTCCACACATCTCTCTTACCCTTACGTTACTTACTCGATCAAACCACCTCACACCACACATTGTCCTCAAACATCTCATTTCCAGCACATCCATCCTCCTGCGCACAACTCTATCCATAGCCCACGCCTCGCAACCATACAACATTGTTGGAACCACTATTCCTTCAAACATCCCCATTTTTGCTTTCCGAGATAATGTTCTCGACTTCCACACATTCTTCAAGGCTCCCAAATTTTCGCCCCTCCCCCACCCTATGATCCACTTCCGCTTCCATGGTTCCATCCGCTGCAGATCCACTCCCAGATATCTAAAACACTTCACTTCCTCCAGTTTTTCTCCATTCAAACTCACCTCCCAATTGACTTGACCCTAAACCCCTACTGTACCTAATAACCTTGCTCTTATTCACATTTACTCTTAACTTTCTTCTTTCCACACACTTTACCAAACTCAGTCACCAGCTTCTGCAGTTTCTCACATGAATCAGCCACCAGCGCTGTATCATCAGCGAACAACAACTGACTCACTTCCCAAGCTCTCTCATCCCCAACAGACTTCATACTTGCCCCTCTTTCCAAAACTCTTGCATTTCACCTCCCTAACAACCCCATCCATAAACAAATTAAACAACCATGGAGACATCACACACCCCTGCCGCAAACCTACATTCACTGAGAACCAATCACTTTCCTCTCTTCCTACACGTACACATGCCTTACATCCTCGATAAAAACTTTTCACTGCTTCTAACAACTTGCCTCCCACACCATATATTCTTAATACCTTCCACAGAGCATCTCTATCAACTCTATCATATGCCTTCTCCAGATCCATAAATGCTACATACAAATCCATTTGCTTTTCTAAGTATTTCTCACATACATTCTTCAAAGCAAACACCTGATCCACACATCCTCTACCACTTCTGAAACCACACTGCTCTTCCCCAATCTGATGCTCTGTACATGCCTTCACCCTCTCAATCAATACCCTCCCATATAATTTACCAGGAATACTCAACAAACTTATACCTCTGTAATTTGAGCACTCACTCTTATCCTCTTTGCCTTTGTACAATGGCACTATGCACGCATTCCGCCAATCCTCAGGCACCTCACCATGAGTCATACATACATTAAATAACCTTACCAACCAGTCAACAATACAGTCACCCCCTTTTTTAATAAATTCCACTGCAATACCATCCAAACCTGCTGCCTTGCCGGCTTTCATCTTCCGCAAAGCTTTTACTACCTCTTCTCTGTTTACCAAATCATTTTCCCTAACCCTCTCACTTTGCACACCACCTCGACAAAAACACCCTATATCTGCCACTCTATCATCAAACACATTCAACAAACCTTCAAAATACTCACTCCATCTCCTTCTCACATCACCACTACTTGTTATCACCTCCCCATTCGCCCTTCACTGAAGTTCCCATTTGCTCCCTTGTCTTACGCACTTTATTTACCTCCTTCCAGAACATCTTTTTATTCTCCCTAAAATTTAATGATACTCTCTCACCCCAACTCTCATTTGCCCTTTTTTTCACCTCTTGCACCTTTCTCTTGACCTCCTGTCTCTTTCTTTTATACTCTCCCACTCAATTGCATTTTTTCCCTGCAAAAATCGTCCAAATGCCTCTCTCTTCTCTTTCACTAATACTCTTACTTCTTCATCCCACCACTCACTACCCTTTCTAATCAACCCACCTCCCACTCTTCTCATGCACAAGCATCTTTTGCGCAATCCATCACTGATTCCCTAAATACATCCCATTCCTCCCCCACTCCCCTTACTTCCATTGTTCTCACCTTTTTCCATTCTGTACTCAGTCTCTCCTGGTACTTCCTCACACAGTCTCCTTCCAAGCTCACTTACTCTCACCACCTCTTCACCCCAACATTCACTCTTCTTTTCTGAAAACCCATACAAATCTTCACCTTAGCCTCCACAAGATAATGATCAGACATCCCTCCAGTTGCACCTCTCAGCACATTAACATCCAAAAGTCTCTCTTTCGCGCGCCTGTCAATTAACACGTAATCCAATAACGCTCTCTGGCCATCTCTCCTACTTACATAAGTATACTTATGTATATCTCGCTTTTAAACCAGGTATTCCCAATCATCAGTCCTTTTTCAGCACATAAATCTACAAGCTCTTCACCATTTCCATTTACAACACTGAACACCCCATGTATACCAATTATTCCCTCAATCTGCCACATTACTCACCTTTGCATTCAAATCACCCATCACTATAACCCGGTCTCGTGCATCAAAACCACTAACACACTCATTTAGCTGCTCCCAAAACACTTGCCTCTCATGATCTTTCTTCTCATGCCCAGGTGCATATGCACCAATAATCACCCATCTCTCTCCATCAACTTTCAGTTTTACCCATATTAATCGAGAATTTACTTTCTTACATTCTATCACATACTCCCACAACTCCTGTTTCAGAGTATTGCTACTCCTTCCCTTGCTCTTGTCCTCTCACTAACCCTGACTTACTCCCAGACATTCCAAACCACTCTTCCCCTTTACCCTTGAGCTTCGTTTCACTCAGAGCCAAAACATCCAGGTTCCTTTCCTCAAACATACTACCTATCTCTCCTTTTTTCACATCTTGGTTACATCCACACACATTTAGGCACCCCAATCTGAGCCTTCGAGGAGATGAGCACTCCCCGCGTGACTCCTTCTTCTGTTTCCCATTTTAGAAAGTTAATACAATGAGGGGAATTCGGCCCCCGCCCCGTCCCCTCTAGTCGCTTCTACGACACGCGAGAATAGTGGGAATATTCTTTCACCCCTATCCCAGGGATATATATATATATATATATATATATATAATATAATATATATCAAACAACACACCCTATCATCATTATCAATCAATAACACACAAATATATATAAAGATATTTAAAATATATATTAATATAAATATATATATATTAAATATATATAATATATCAATAATAGGTATTATAATCGTGTAGATAAAGGAAATTAAATTTATATTATAAAAAAATAATATTAATTTTATAATTAATATAATATATAAATATATATATAATATATATAATAATATATATTTATAAATATTTATATTTTATATATAATATTTTTGGGGGATGGGGGAAAGAACTTCCCAGCTTCCCCGGTGTCGTAAAGGCGACTAAGGGACGGGAGCGGGGCCAGAAACCCCCCTCCTTGTATTTTTTAACTTTCAAAAGGGGGAAAGAAGAAGGATCACGCGGAGTTCTCCCCCAAAGGGTCATTTGGGGGGTCTAAATGTTGTGATGTAACCAAAGGGAAAAAAAGGAGAGATAGGTAGTATGTTTTGAGGAAAGGAACCTGGATGTTTTGGCTCTGAGTAAACGAAGCTCAAGGGTAAAGGGGAAGAGTGGTTTGGGAATGTCTTGGGAGTAAAGTCAGGGTTAGTGAGAGGACAAGAGCAAAGGAAGGAGTAGCAATACTCCGAAACAGGAGTTGTGGGAGTAGTGATAGAGATGTAAGAAAGTAAATCTGATTAATATGGGTAAAACTGAAAGTTGATGGAGAGAGATGGGTGATTATTGGTGCTATGCACTGGGCATGAGAAGAAAGATTCATGAGAGGCAAGTGTTTTGGGAGCAGCTGAATGAGTGTGTTAGTGTTTTTGATGCACGAGACCGGTTATAGTGATGGGTGATTTGAATGCAAAGGTGAGTAATGTGGCAGTTGAGGGAATAATTGGTATACATGGGTGTTCAGTGTTGTAAATGGAAATGGTGAAGAGCTTGTAGATTTATGTGCTGAAAAAGGACTGGATGATTGGGAATACCTGGTTTAAAAAGAGAGATATACATAAGTATACGTATGTAAGTAGGAGAGATGGCCAGAGAGCGTTATTGGATTACTTCTTAATTGAGAGGCGCGCGAAAGAGAGACTTTTGGATGTTAATGTGCTGAGAGGTGCAACTGGAGGGATGTCCGATCATTATCTTGTGAAGGCGAAGGTGAAGATTTGTAGGGGTTTTCAGAAAAGAAGAGAGAATGTTGGAGTGAAGAAAGTGGTGAGAGTAAGGGAGCTTGGGAACGAGACTTGCGTGAGAAAGTGCCAAGATAGACTGAGTACAGAATGGAAAAAGGTGAGAACAAAGGACGTAAGGGGAGTGGGGGAGGAATGGGATGTATTTAGGGAAGCAGTGATGGCTTGTGCAAAAGATGCTTATGGCATGAGAAGCGTGGGAGGTAGGCAGATTAGAAAGGGTAATGGGTGGTGGGATAAAGAAATAAGATTATTAGTGAAAGTGAAGAGAGAGGCATTTGGACGATTTTTGCAGGGAAATAGTGCAAATAACTGGGAGATGTATAAAAGAAAGAGGCAGGAGGTCAAGAGAAAGGTGCAAGAGGCGAAAGAGGGCAAACGAGAGTTGGGGTGAGAGAGTATCATTAAATTTTAGGGAGAATGAAAAGATGTTTTGGAAGGAGCTAAACAAAGTGCGTAAGACAAGGGAACAAATGGGAACTTCAGTGAAGGGGGCTAATGGGGAGGTGATAACAAGTAGTGGTGATGTAAGAAGGAGATGGAGTGAGTATTCTGAATGTTTGTTGAATGTGTTTGATGATAGAGTGGCAGATATAGGGTGTTTTGGTCGAGGTGGTGTGCAAAGTGAGAGGGTTTGAAAGAATGATTTGGTAAACAGAGAAGAGGTAGTAAAAGCTTTGCAGAAGATGAAAGCCGGCAAGGTAGCGAGTTTGGATGGTATTGCAGTGGAACTTATCAAAAAAGGGGGTGATTGTATTGTTGAGTGGTTGGTACGGTTATTTAATGTATGTATGACTCATGGTGAGGTGCCTGAGGATTGGCGGAATGCTTGCATAGTGCCTTCGTACAAAGGCAAAGGGGTTTAAGAGTGAGTGCTCAAATTACAGAGGTATAAGTTTGTTGAGTATTCCTGGTAAATTATATGGGAGGGTATTGATTGAGAGGGTGAAGGCATGTACAGAGCATCAGACTGGGGAAGAGCAGTGTGGTTTCAGAGGTGGTAGAGGATGTGTGGATCAGGTGTTTGCTTTGAAAAATGAGAAATACTTAGAAAAGCAAATGGATTTGTATGTAGCATTTATGGATCTGGAGAAGACATATGATAGAGTTGACAGAGATGCTCTGTGGAAGGTATTAAGAATATATGGTGTGGGAGGCAAGTTGTTAGAAGCAGTGAAAAGTTTTTATCAAGGATGTAAGGCATGTGAACGTGTAAGAAGAGAGGAAAGTGATTGGTTCCCAGTGAATGTTGGTTTGCGGCAGGGGTGCGTGATGTTTCCATGGTTGTTTAATTTGTTTATGGATGGGGTTGTTAGGGAGGCGAATGCAAGAGTTTTGGAAAGAGGGGCAAGTATGAAGTCTGTTGTGGATGAGAGAGCTTGGGAAGTGAGTCAGTTGCTGTCCGCTGATGATACAGCGCTAGTGGCTGATTCGGGAGAAACTGCAGAAGCTGGTGACTGAGTTTGGTAAAGTGTGTGAAAGAAGAATGCTGAAAGTAAATGTGAAAAAGAGCATGGTTATTAGGTACAGTAGGGTTGAGGGACACATCAATTGGGAGGTAAGTTTGAATGGAGAAAAACTGGAGGAAGTGAAGTGTTTTAGATAACTGGGAGTGGATTTGGCAGCGGATGGAACCATGGAAGCGCGGGTGAATCATAGGGTGGGGGAGGGGGCCAAAGTTCTGGGAGCTTTGAAAAATGTGTGGAAGTCGAGAACGTTATCTTGGAAAGCAAAAATTGGTATGCTTGGAGGAATAGTGGTTCCAACAATGTTATATGGTTGCGAGGCTTGGGCTAGAGCTGTGCGGAGAAGGGTGGATGTGCTGGAAATGAGATGTTTGAGGACAATATGTGGTGTGGGGTGGTTTGATCGAGTAAGTAATGAAAGGGTTAGAGAGATGTGTGGTAATAAAAAAAAAAGTGTGGTTGAGAGAGTAGAATAGGGTGTTTTCAAATGGTTTGGTCACATGGAGAGAATGAGTGAGGAAAGACTGACAAAGAGGATATATGTGTCAGAGGTGGAGGGAACGAGGAGAAGTGGGAGACCAAATTGGAGGTGGAAAGATGGAGTGAAAAAGATTTTGAGTGATCGGGGCCTGAACATGCAGGAGGGTGAAAGGAGGGCAAGGAATAGAGTGAATTGGAACGATGTGGTATAACGGGGTCGACGTGCTGTCAATGGATTGAACCAGGCCATGTGAAGCGTCTGGGGTAAACCATGGAAAGTTTTGTGGGGCCTGGATGTGGAAAAGGAGCTGTGGTTTTGGTGCATTATTACATGACAGCTAGAGACTGAATGTGAACGAATGTGGCCTTTGTTGTCTTTTCCTAGCGCTACCTCGCGCACATGCGGAGGGAGGGGGTTGTTATTTCATGTGTGGCGGGGTGGCGACGGGAATGAATAAGGGCAGACAGTATGAATTATGTACACGTGTGTATATGTATACGTCTGTGTGTGTATTCATATGTATACGTTGAGATGTATAGGTGTGTATATGTGCGTGTGTGGGCGTGTATGTATATAGATGTGTATGTGGGTGGGTTGGGCCATTCTTTCGTCTGTTTCCTTGCGCTACCTCGCTAACGCGGGAGACAGCGACAAAGTATAATAAATATAAATATAGAGCAAAACTAAATATATGGGCAAAGAATGTAGAATACGAAGCCTTAAATATAGAAGTTAAAAAGATGGAATATAGCAATATAGTTCATGGTAATTTAAAAGGGAATAAGAAAGCATTTTAAAAGTAATAAAGTTATATTAAAATGAAAGTATGTGTACTGAGGGACAGTGCATTGTTATATGTCGGGAAGGACGCTGGAGACAAAGTATTAACACACACACACACACACACAAACACACACACACACACACACACACACACACACACGCACGCACATACACACATACACGCACACACACACACACACACATACACAAACACACACACATACTTTTATGATGAAATATCTTTTGTAAACAAATATAAATGTTTGAGTGAATAAGGCCAATAAAAAGTGATGTCACCATATTTGCATACGGATAAAAAATTCAACTTTCGTTTTAGAATTTATGGAAACTTTAAGAAAATATCGATATTGTGAGTGTGTGTGTGTGTGTGTGTGTGTGTGTGTGTGTGTGTGTGTGTGTGTGTGTGTGTGTGTGTGTACGTACGTGCGTCATATGTATTCGCCACATGTACACCTTCCCCTTGTAGCAAACATTACATATGTGTTGACCTTGGCTGTCTGCATGCTTACTAATGATGCTAATAACGCTATATGTGTGTGTGTGTGTGTGTGTGTGTGTGTGTGTGTGTGTGTGTGTGTGTGTGTGTGTGTGTCTGTGTGTGTGTGTGTGTGTCTGTGTGTGTGTCTGTGTGTGTGTCTGTGTGTGTGTCTGTGTGTGTGTGCACTGATGGCGTTCGTGCGTGTAAAATCGGGCACGAAACATCGTAAACCACGAATGTTAGACTGCTGACGAAGGGAGTGAGGGGGAGGGGGTCACACAACCTGTGATTGGAGGGGGAGGGTCGAGGGTTGGTGGTGGGGGACTATAATGGATTCTTCTTCCGGGTCTAATTATGTTTGACACGGTATTATACATCATACACACACACTCTCAGCCGAATGGCCACTTGAATTCAATATATATATATATATATATATATATATATATATATATATATATATATATATATATGTGTGTGTGTGTTAGCGGTTTTGATGCACGAGACCGGGTTATAGTGATGGGTGATTTGAATGCAAAGGTGAGTAATGTGGCAGTTGAGGGAATAATTGGTATACATGAGGTGTTCAGTGTTGTAAATGGAAATGGTGAGGAGCTTGTAGATTTATGTGCTGAAAAAGGACTGATGATTGGGAATACCTGGTTTAAAAAGCGAGATATACATAAGTATACTTATGTAAGTAGGAGAGATGGCCAGAGAGCGTTATTGGATTACGTGTTAATTGACAGGCGTGCGAAAGAGAGACTTTTGGATGTCAATGTGCTGAGAGGTGCAACTGGAGGGATGTCTGATCATTATCTTGTGGAGGCTAAGGTGAAGATTTGTATGGGTTTTCAGAAAAGAAGAGTGAATGTTGGGGTGAAGAAGGTGGTGAGAGTAAGTTAGCTTGGGAAGGAGACCTGTGTGAGGAAGTATCAGGAGAGACTGTGTACAGAATGGAAAAAGGTGAGAACAATGGAAGTAAGGGGAGTGGGGGAGGAATGGGATGTATTTAGCGAATCAGTGATGGATTGCGCAAAAGATGCTTGTGGCATGAGAAGAGTGGGAGGTGGGCTGTTTAGAAAGGGTAGTGAGTGGTGGGATGAAGAAGTAAGAGTATTAGTGAAAGAGAAGAGAGAGGCATTTGGACGATTTTTGCAGGGAAAAAATGCAATTGAGTGGGTGAAGTATAAAAGAAAGAGACAGGAGGTCAAGAGAAAGGTGCAAGAGGTGAAAAAAAGGGCAAATGAGAGTTGGGGTGAGAGACTATCAGTAAATTTTAGGGAGAATAAAAAGATGTTCTGGAAGGAGGTAAATAGGGTGCGTAAGACAAGGGAGCAAATGGGAACTTCAGTGAAGGGCGTAAATGGGGAGGTGATAACAAGTAGTGGTGATGTGAGAAGGAGATGGAATGAGTATTTTGAAGGTTTGTTGAAGACAGAGTGGCAGATATAGGGTGTTTGGGTCGAGGTGGTGTGCAAAGTGAAAGGGTTAGGGAAAATGATTTGGTAAACAGAGAAGAGGTAGTAAAAGCTTTGCGGAAGATGAAAGCCGGCAAGGCAGCAGGTTTGGATGGTATTGCAGTGGAATTTATTAAAAAAGGGGGTGACTGTATTGTTGACTGGTTGGTAAGGTTATTTAATGTATGTATGACTCATGGTGAGGTGCCTGAGGATTGGCGGAATGCGTGCATAGTGCCATTGTACAAAGGCAAAGGGGATAAGAGTGAGTGCTCAAATTACAGAGGTATAAGTTTGTTGAGTATTCCTGGTAAATTATATGGGAGGGTATTGATTGAGAGGGTGAAGGCATGTACAGAGCATCAGATTGGGGAAGAGCAGTGTGGTTTCAGAAGTGGTAGAGGATGTGTGGATCAGGTGTTTGCTTTGAAGAATGTATGTGAGAAATACTTAGAAAAGCAAGTGGATTTGTATGTAGCATTTATGGATCTGGAGAAGGCATATGATAGAGTTGATAGAGATGCTCTGTGGAAGGTATTAAGAATATATGGTGTGGGAGGCAAGTTGTTAGAAGCAGTGAAAAGTTTTTATCGAGGATGTAAGGCATGTGTACGTGTAGGAAGAGAGGAAAGTGATTGGTTCTCAGTGAATGTAGGTTTGCGGCAGGGGTGTGTGATGTCTCCATGGTTGTTTAATTTGTTTATGGATGGGGTTGTTAGGGAGGTAAATGCAAGAGTCTTGGAAAGAGGGGCAAGTATGAAGTCTGTTGGGGATGAGAGAGCTTGGGAAGTGAGTCAGTTGTTGTTCGCTGATGATACAGCGCTGGTGGCTGATTCATGTGAGAAACTGCAGAAGCTGGTGACTGAGTTTGGTAAAGTGTGTGGAAGAAGAAAGTTAAGAGTAAATGTGAATAAGAGCAAGGTTATTAGGTACAGTAGGGTTGAGGGTCAAGTCAATTGGGAGGTGAGTTTGAATGGAGAAAAACTGGAGGAAGTGAAGTGTTTTAGATATCTGGGAGTGGATCTGGCAGCGGATGGAACCATGGAAGCGGAAGTGGATCATAGGGTGGGGGAGGGGGCGAAAATTTGGGAGCCTTGAAGAATGTGTGGAAGTCGAGAACATTATCTCGGAAAGCAAAAATGGGTATGTTTGAAGGAATAGTGGTTCCAACAATGTTGTATGGTTGCGAGGCGTGGGCTATGGATAGAGTTGTGCGCAGGAGGATGGATGTGCTGGAAATGAGATGTTTGAGGACAATGTGTGGTGTGAGGTGGTTTGATCGAGTGAGTAACGTAAGGGTAAGAGAGATGTGTGGAAATAAAAAGAGCGTGGTTGAGAGAGCAGAAGAGGGTGTTTTGAAGTGGTTTGGGCACATGGAGAGAATGAGTGAGGAAAGATTGACCAAGAGGATATATGTGTCGGAGGTGGAGGGAACGAGGAGAAGAGGGAGACCAAATTGGAGGTGGAAAGATGGAGTGAAAAGGATTTTGTGTGATCGGGGCCTGAACATGCAGGAGGGTGAAAGGAGGGCAAGGAATAGAGTGAATTGGAGCGATGTGGTATACAGGGGTTGACGTGCTGTCAGTGGATTGAATCAAGGCATGTGAAGCGTCCGGGGTAAACCATGGAAAGCTGTGTAGGTATGTATATTTGCGTGTGTGGACGTGTGTATGTACATGTGTATGGGGGGGGTTGGGCCATTTCTTTCGTCTGTTTCCTTGCGCTACCTCGCAAACGCGGGAGACAGCGACAAAGTATAATAATATAATATAATATAATATATATATATATATATATATATATATATATATATATATATATATATATATATATATATATATATATATATATATCACATACAAACCTCCAACAGCCAGGATCGAACCCGGGACCTCTGTGGAACAGGCGGGAGCGCTACCGCTAGGCTATGATCGCCCCTAATAGGGAAATAACTATTCGAATACTATATACTCGAATACCCTTTGTCTCACGTTGGTGAGCAACGGGGTCTACACCGGTCATTTCCCAACAGGCGCACACAGCCAGCAGAGGCCATTATTCCTAACCTAACCTAACTGTACAACGCGGAGGTATATGAATACGAACATAGTGCACAGGAACGCGCACCTGAGGGGCGATCATAGCCTAGTGGTAGCGCTCCAGCCTGTTGCACAGGGGTCCCGGGTTCGATCGTGGCTGTTGGAGGTTTGTATGTTCTATGAAGGTGAGCGTTCATATGCACTTTGTTCCCAAGTATTCCCTGCGTGTTGTAGAAGGTATGTATATATATTTTTTTTTTTTTGCTTTGTCGCTGTCTCCCGCGTTTGCGAGGTAGCGCAAGGAAACAGACGAAAGAAATGGCCCAACCCACCCCCATACACATGTATATACATACGTCCACACACGCAAATATACATACCTACACAGCTTTCCATGGTTTACCCCAGACGCTTCACATGCCTTGATTCAATCCACTGACAGCACGTCAACCCCGGTATACCACATCGCTCCAATTCACTCTATTCCTTGCCCTCCTTTCACCCTCCTGCATGTTCAGGCCCCGATCACACAAAATCTTTTTCACTCCATCCCTCCACCTCCAATTTGGTCTCCCTCTTCTCCTCGTTCCCTCCACCTCCGACACATATATCCTCTTGGTCAATCTTTCCTCACTCATTCTCTCCATGTGCCCAAACCATTTCAAAACACCCTCTTCTGCTCTCTCAACCACGCTCTTTTTATTTCCACACATCTCTCTTACCCTTACGTTACTTACTCGATCAAACCACCTCACACCACACATTGTCCTCAAACATCTCATTTCCAGCACATCCATCCTCCTGCGCACAACTCTATCCATAGCCCACGCCTCGCAACCATACAACATTGTTGGAACCACTATTCCTTCAAACATACCCATTTTTGCTTTCCAAGATAATGTTCTCGACTTCCACACATTCTTCAAGGCTCCCAGAATTTTCGCCCCCTGCCCCACCCTATGATCCACTTCCGCTTCCATGGTTCCATCCGCTGCCAGATCCACTCCCAGATATCTAAAACACTTCACTTCCTCCAGTTTTTCTCCATTCAAACTCACCTCCCAATTGACTTGACCCTCAACCCTACTGTACCTAACAACCTTGCTCTTATTCACATTTACTCTTAACTTTCTTCTTTCACACACTTTACCAAACTCAGTCACCAGCTTCTGCAGTTTCTCACATGAACCAGCCACCAGCGCTGTATCATCAGCGAACGACAACTGACTCACTTCCCAAGCTCTCTCATCCACAACAGACTTCATACTTGCCCCTCTTTCCAAAACTCTTGCATTCACCTCCCTATACATATATACATATTATTATTATACTTTGTCGCTGTCTCCCGCGTTAGCGAGGTAGCGCAAGGAAAACAGAGGAAAGAATGGCCCAACCCACCCACATACACACATATATATATATGTAAACGGCCACACACGCACATATACATACCTATACATTTCAACGTATACATGCATATACATATATCCATATGTACATATTCATCCATGCTGCCTTCATCCATTCCGTCGCCACCCCGCCACACATGAAACTGCACCCTCTCCCCCTCCTCCCCCGAATGCGCGCGAGGTAGCGCTAGGAAAAGACAACAAAGGCCCCATTCGTTCACACTCAGTCTCTAGCTGTCATGTAATAATGCACCGAAACCACAGCTCCCTTTCCACATCCAGACCCCACAAACCCTTCCCACGGTTTACCCCCAGCTGCCTATATACACCCCAGGCCTCACAGCAATACCCTGGTCCTTCTGTGCCGGCTGAGACCTGCCTTACAAACTCTCAACAATTACATAAATGTAATTTCCAATGTGACAAATGTCAAGAGGTTATTACGTCTGTACAGACCCGCCTGCTGATTACTACGCCACACCACATGCAATCCGGATTGGTTAGGAAAACGCGAGAACCACACACACAGAGAACAGAAGAACGAATATACAGAACAATACGTAGCAAAGAAAACCTGCTGGTGCATCACTGCACGTGACGAAGTGAATATGATAACACGTGGCAAATAAACACAAACAACTCTGGAACAAAAACATCATTTGTGATAAGTGAAAAAGCAAAATGAAGCCGACGACATACGTCAGAGAAATACACATAAAACATGTGCTAAACAAACACAGTACAATTACGTGGTACAGAAACACAACGAACAACAACATACACGTGTTTCAGACGTGTACATTACATACAGGTCAAGTACTTGATAATTAAGGCCCTAAAACACATGCCCTAAATACACACACACCTTAAAATACGTTCAACAACTTCTAACATCTGTAAAACAAAAGCAATAATAAAAAAAATGTAAAAAAGCGATATCTCCAAAGATATCCTGTTGAAGTGCAGGAAATTTCGTAACAACACGAGGACGTAATTATCCTGAGCATCAGGCGTTGGTCCCGGGGCGAGGGGCGGCTTAAGACGTCAGAGGAGCGAGTTCTGTGGTCCACATGAGACAGGCAGAGGTGTGGACAGATGACAAGATCAACAGCGAGACTACATATCATAAAAATCCCATCATTATATATGCAGGACGACCCCTAGTGGAGGAGGCGGGAAAGCACTAAAGTTATCGAGGAGAGACATAACAGCTTATCTCCACAAGGGTCAAGGTTCTATTGATTTGTCATGAAGTTTCTCCGTGTTGTGCTGGGGTGTGAAGGCAGGTTCGCCACATGACAGGGTGTTCAAGGTGGTGCTGGAGGAAGGTACGCAGTGGTAAGGAAGTGGAAGGAGGACGACGAGTCTCACGCCCGTCACGACTTGACTTTTAACACGAAACTCGGAAGGTTTTCGCTGGGCTACACAGCAGTGTCCCTGGCGCGTGTGGCACGTGAAATGTTGGGAGATATGATAAGAAAAAGCAGGATGGGTGACCCCCTTGGGAGAGTGGCCTTCGCCTCAGACAAAAGAGACGAGATAAATCGTGTGTATCAGATCTGCCGGAAAGCATTTGACACTATACCATAGACAGGAGTGCAAGTGGGATAATAGTCAATGTCTGTGAATGGGAACGAATGACGTAGGTAGGACAAGCCATCACGAAGCTGGGTTGGAGCTACCGGTGTTGTATTTTGTTGTTTAGGTTTACAATCTTGTGGAACGATGCTGTCTTATTACATACAACCCATCCTCAAGCAGTATACAGTCACGTACAGACTCCATACCAGAAGCACTGAGTTGAGGGTCATACATCTGCTATGGAACCAAGTTTCTTCTTGATCTGTGACTAGACCCGTACTTGATTATTTTTGCGGTCATGAAGACAGCATCACGTTACAAGGGGACCAAGGCAAACTTCAAACTTGGTCAGACACAAGGATCAATGATGTAAGTCAACGTGAGCGAAAGGATATTTTTGATGATGAGACACGATGAACAGGGTTAGCAGCAAGAATCTGTATGTGAGAGGGACTTTGAGTTAACACACGTCCGCAAAAGGTTCTGGGTTCGAGTCCTGCCTGTTGGAGGGTGTTAGTCGTCTTACGAAAAAGCGCGTTCATATAAACTATATTGCAAGACATGTAAAGCAGACAAACTGTCTTCCTCATTCAAGTACTTGGATAAGGAAACGTTCAGCAAATTGCTCACATCTTATACTGAGCTAAAACGAGAATATTCTTCTTAACTTTGGTCTCCACACTTGAACAAGCCCAAAGAACTAATAAAGAATGTCCAGAGGAAGACATCAAAGATGGTACCAGAACTAAGAGGGAATGGTTACAGGGCTTAAATCTGCCCAACCTGGATGATCAGAGAGGAGTAATGGATTACCCGATCACAACATACATCTTAATCAGCCTTATTGTGTCAACTGTGACCAGTTATCCAAAGATGACAAGACAGAACAACCAGACGCCATAACACGATCTCAAGCAAGAAACTTGTTAAAGAAAAATATATGGAAATGTTCTCTTATAATGTCACGGTTATGGATGAATGTTTTCTTATAGTAACACAGTTATGGATGAATGTTGTCTTATAGTAACACAGTTATGGATGAATGTTGTCTTATAGTAACACAGTTATGGATGAATGTTGTCTTATAGTAACACAGTTATGGATGAATGTTGTCTTATAGTAACACAGTTATGGATGAATGTTGTCTTATAGTAACACAGTTATGGATGAATGTTGTCTTATAGTAACACAGTTATGGATGAATGTTGTCTTATAGTAACACAGTTATGGATGAATGTTGTCTTATAGTAACACAGTTATGGATGACTGGAGAAAACGGAGTCATGAAGTTTTACAACTTTGATGTAGACACCAAACATAAACATCCAGTTGTATGATAACAGAGAATGTTCCAGACATGAGACCACCTCCCTCCTAGTATGACAACAAGCAGGTCATTATACATTAAGCCAAAAGCCACTTTTCCTTTCGTCATCAATTTGCTTTTCTGTTCTCCCCACACTCAGCTCTAGGCCTCTGACCTTCTGTTACCACACACACACACACACACACACACACACGCACACACAGGGCCCCTTCCATGGGGCTCCTGCGGCTCCAAAGCTGCACTCCACGACGGTGCAGGGAAGTGACGTACTCCTTTGGAAAAAAGTCGGCCCTTGACAAGACTGTAATCCTCCCCATCTACGGACGAAGATCCATCCTAGCCGAAGGTGACTTCTTGCTGGAGGAGTCCGGTAACACAGACATTCGTGTGTGTGTGTGTGTATACTCGAACCCAGGACCTTTGGCGTGGTATACGGGAACGCTAACCGCTCAACTATGATCATAGCCGTGAGGTTAGCGTTACCATATTCCACGCAAAAGGTCCTGGGTTCGAGTCCTTGCTGTTGGAAGGTATTATGTGTTCTATGAAAGTGTTCGTTCATATGGACTATATTCGTATATATATATATATATATATATATTGGCAGAGTCAGCAGGTAACATTGTATGGATCAGCCAAGCTTACCTTATTACCAGGATATGGATATTCACAATTTCTCCGAGGTCAATAACTTACCTGGAATAAAGGAGATAAACGTAAAAATTTTATACATGTAAATAAAACAGATCTATCTTCATAATATATATATATATATATATATATATATATATATATATATATATATATATATATATATATATATATATATATATATATATATATTCTCTTCTTTTTATCTATTTATTTTGCTTTGTCGCTGTCTCCCGCGTTAGCGAGGTAGTGCAAGGAAACAGAAAAATGGCCCAACCCACCCACATACACATCTATATACATACACGTCCACACACGCACATATACATACCTATACATCTCAACGTATACATATGTATACACATACAGACATATACATATATACACATGTACATAATTCATACTGCCTGCCTTTATTCATTCCCATCGCCACCTCGCCACACATGAAATATCAACCCCCTCCCCCCTCATGTGTGCGAGGTAGTGCTAGGAAAAGACAACAAAGGCCCCATTCGTTCACACTCAGTCTCTAGCTGTCATGTAATATATATATATATATATATATATATATATATATATATATATATATATATATATATATATATATATATATATATATATGTGTGTGTGTGTGTGTGTGTGTGTGTGTGTAACTATCTAAGGGCAGTCATGGGCTGGCTTTGAACTAAGCACCGTAAAAATATACGGTACGTGAGGATGAGGATCGTAGTGATGATAAGTACAGTGACGTAGCTTAGTAAACATGGGTGTAGTGAAGATGAGCACTGTGACCTACTGTAGTGAAGATGAAGGTGTAGTGAAGAGCAAAGCGTAGCGCAGAAGTGTGTAATGAACCTACATCAATGAATACAAGAGATCTGTGGAAGTTATGGTGTGGTGGAAAACAGCAGAGTGAACCTAGCTTAGTAAAATAGAGGAATAGTGAAGATGAGGTATAGTGAAGATGATTATAACACACTGGTTGAAGCTATGTTCAAGGCTGGCCACAGGCTGCCCTTGAACCTAGCTTAGTGAGGATGAAGGCATAGTAGTGATGACCTTCTGTAGCGAGGACGGTCATAGCCAGTACCAAACGATCAAATATAGGTTCACAGAAACGTCCTTGAACATAGCTTGTGAAGATAGGATGAAGGGAAGTAAAGGTGGAACATAGATAAATAATGATAAGAATATCATGATGAATTATGATGTGGTAAAGTGTACAGGGCAGAGAAATGAAGATGAAGGAACACAAAAAGGAGTTGAGCACATCGGTGTAGTGATGATATGATTATGTTAAAGTTATGCATGTAATTTGAAGATAAATGACCAGCAGAAATGTTCTTTTTGACCAGACCAGTAATGGGATGCAAGCCAGGTTCATGGCTGGTCGAAGGATCTAGTATATTTCAGAGTTTTCATTTAATCATGTCTAATTTTTCAAATGACTGCCACTGTAATTCGCGGAAGAATGTATCAAGAGAGGATCAAAACCCACGTCAAGTTTACTGCCACTGTAATTCGCATCAAGAGAGGATCAAAACCCACGTCAAGTTTACTGCCACTGTAATTCGCATCAAGAGAGGATCAAAACCCACGTCAACTCTTACAGAAGAGCTTCAAGGTATGCGAAGGAAAGGCTTCCCCAGTGTGGAACCCTGCGGAGCTGAGGGTGACACAGGTCGCGGAGGTAAGGTTCCACCAGCAGAGATCTCTGTTATGTTAAGGTTAGACCACCTCTCTCTCTCTCTCTCTCTCTCTCTCTCTCTCTCTCTCTCTCTCTCTCTCTCTCTCTCTCTCTCTCTCTCGATAGTTCCGCGAAATAAATACAAGTCGAGCGACATTCACAAAGGAGTGAAGAAAAAAGAAAAATATATATACATACATATGTTCCTGTCTGCAATACATGCTCAGCTGTTTCTACGTGAACACGAACTCTCACAACGTTTCCTGAATAAAGACACAATCATCATCCTATAGGTATAATAAAGATCATCATCCGGACTTGAAACCCTGAGGGAGAGAAAAAAGGACAGAAATGCATCGCCTGGCTGTTCCGGTGTACACATGACTGGCAACACTCTGGTGAGACAGACAAACACATGGGAGAGAGGCAACAAACATGATGAAAGACGAACCTTACAAATGACCGAACCAATTTGTGCCTCACTCTTTCCCCATGACAAACACCACACCAGAACAAACACAAGAACACACTCGTCCAACGAAAAAATATATATAAACATTGGTCACGATAGACAGACGGCATCCATCAGCAACTCAATAAAACTGTAAACATTTTCTCTCTTCTCTCACTAGTTCTCCAACTTTACGCCACTGACGAAACAAGGAAAAAGCTGCAACTTGGCTGCTTCTGACCAAACTGTATAGAAACATTTACCTACCATTATATATATATATATATATATATATATATATATATATATATATATATGAGTTTGGTAAAGTGTGTGGAAGAAGAAAGTTAAGAGTAAATGTGAATAAGAGCAAGGTTATTAGGTACAGTAGGGTTGAGGGTCAAGTCAATTGGGAGGTGAGTTTGAATGGAGAAAAACTGGAGGAAGTGAAGTGTTTTAGATATCTGGGAGTGGATCTGGCAGCGGATGGAACCATGGAAGCGGAAGTGGATCATAGGGTGGGGGAGGGGGCGAAAATTCTGGGAGCCTTGAAGAATGTGTGGAAGTCGAGAACATTATCTCGGAGAGCAAAAATGGGTATGTTTGAAGGAATAGTGGTTCCAACAATGTTGTATGGTTGCGAGGCGTGGACTATGGATAGAGTTGTGCGCAGGAGGATGGATGTGCTGGAAATGAGATGTTTGAGGACAATGTGTGGTGTGAGGTGGTTTGATCGAGTAAGTAACGTAAGGGTAAGAGAGATGTGTGGAAATAAAAAGAGCGTGGTTGAGAGAGCAGAAGAGGGTGTTTTGAAATGGTTTGGTCACATGGAGAGAATGAGTGAGGAAAGATTAACCAAGAGGATATATGTGTCGGAGGTGGAGGGAACGAGGAGAAGAGGGAGACCAAATTGGAGGTGGAAAGATGGAGTGAAAAAGATTTTGTGTGATCGGGGCCTGAACATGCAGGAGGGTGAAAGGAGGGCAAGGAATAGAGTGAGTTGGAGCGATGTGGTATACCGGGGTTGACGTGCTGTCAGTGGATTGAATCAGGGCATGTGAAGCGTCTGGGGTAAACCATGGAAAGCTGCGTAGGTATGTATATTTGCGTGTGTGGACGTATGTATATACATGTGTATGGGGGTGGGTTGGGCCATTTCTTTCGTCTGTTTCCTTGCGCTACCTCGCAAACGCGGGAGACAGCGACAAAGCAAAAAGAAAGAAAAAAAAAAAAAAAATATATATATATATATATATATATATATATATATATATATATATATATATATATATATATATACATATATATATGATGATTTGAATGCAAAGGTGAGTAATGTGGCAGTTGAGGGAATAATTGGTATACATGGGGTGTTCAGTGTTGTAAATGGAAATGGTGAAGAGCTTGTAGATTTATGTGCTGGAAAAGGACTGGTGATTGGGAATACCTGGTTTAAAAAGAAAGATATACATAAGTATACGTATGTAAGTAGGAGAGATGGCCAGAGAGCGTTATTGGATTACGTGTTAATTGATGGGCGCGTGAAAGGATGTTAATGTGGTGAGAGGTGCAACTGGAGGGATGTATGATCACTATCTTGTGGAGGTGAAGGTGAAGATTTGTAGAGGTTTTCAGAAAAGAAGAGAGAATGTTGGAGTGAAGAGAGTGGTGAGAGTAAGTGAGCTTGGGAAGGAGACTTGTGTGAGGAAGTACCAGGAGAGACTGAATACAGAATGGAAAAAGGTGAGAACAAAGGACGTAAGGGGAATGGGGGAGGAATGGGATGTATTTAGGGAAGCAGTGATGGCTGGTGCAAAAGATGCTTGTGGCATGAGAAGTGTGGGAGGTGGGCAGATTAGAGAGGGTAGTGAGTGGTGGGATGAAGAAGTAAGATTATTAGTGAAAGAGAAGAGAGAAGCATGTGGACGATTTTTGCAGGGAAATAATGCAAATGACTGAGAGATGTATAAAAGAAAGAGTCAGGAGGTCAAGAGAAAGGTGCAAGAGGCGAAAAAGAGGGCAAATGAGAGTTGGGGTGAGAGAGTATCATTAAATTTTAGGGAAAATAAAAAGATGTTTTGGAAGGAGGTAAATAAAGTGCGTAAGACAAGGGAACAAATGGGAACATCAGTGAAGGGGGCTAATGGGGAGGTGATAACAAGTAGTGGTGATGTGAGAAGGTGATGGAGTGAGAATTCTGAAGGTTTGTTGAATGTGTTTGATGATAGAGTGGCAGATATAGGGTGTTTTGGTCGAGGTGGTGCGCAGAGTGATAGGGTTAGGGAGAATGATTTGGTAAACAAAGAAAAGGTAGTAAAAGCTTTGCGGAAGATGAAAGCCGGCAAGGCAGTGGGTTTGGATGGTATTGCAGTGGACTTTATTAAAAAGGGGGTGATTGTATTGTTGACTGGTTGGTAAGGTTATCTAATGTATGTATGACTCATGGTGAGGTGCCTGAGGATTGGCGGAATGCTTGCATAGTGCCATTGTACAAAGGCAAAGGGGATAAGAGTGAGTGCTCAAATTACAGAGGTATAAGTTTGTTGAGTATTCCTGGGAATTCATATGGGAGGGTATTGATTGAGAGGGGTCAAGGCATGTACAGAGCATCAGATTAGGGAGGAGCAGTGTGGTTTCAGAAGTGGTAGAGGATGTGTGGATCAGGTGTTTGCTTTGAAGAATGTATGTGAGAAATACTTAGAAAAGAAAATGGATTTGTATGTAAGCATTTATGGATCTGAAGAAGGCGTATGATAGAGTTGATAAAGATGCTCTGTGGAAGGTATTAAGAATATATGGTGTGGGAGATAAGTTGTTAGAAGCAGTGAAAAGTTTTTATCGAGGATGTAAGGCATGTGTACGTCTAGGAAGAGAGGAGAGTGATTGGTTCTCAGTGAATGTTGGTTTGCGGCAGGGGTGTGTGATGTCTCCATAGCTGTTTAATTTGTTTATGGATGGGGTTGTTAGGGAAGTGAATGCAAGAGTTTTGGAGAAAGGGGCAAGCATGCAGTCTGTTGTGGATGAGAGAGCTTGGGAAGTGATTTAGTTGTTGTTCGCTGATGATACAGCGCTGGTGGTTGATTCGGGTGAGAAACTGCAGAAGCTGGTGACTGAGTTTGGTAAAGTGTGTGAAAAAAGAAAGCTGAGAGTAAATGTGAATAAGAGCAAAGTTATTAGGTACAGTAGGGTTGAGGGACAAGTCAGTTGGGAGGTAAGTTTGAGTGGAGAAAAACTGGGGGAAGTGAAGTGTTTTAGATATCTGGGAGTGGATTGGGCAGCGGATGGAACCATGGAAGCGGAAGTGAATCATAGGGTTGGGAAGGGGGCGAAAGTTCTGGGAGCGTTGAAGAATGTGTGGAAGTCGAGAAAGTTATCTTGGAAAGCAAAAATGGGTATGTTTGAAGGAATAGTGGTTCCAACAATGTTAAATGGTTGCGAGGCGTGGGCTATAGATAGAGTTGTGCGGAGGAGGATGAATGTGCTGCATATGAGATGTCTGAGGACAATATGTGGTGTGAGGTGGTTTGATCGAGTAAGTAATGAAAGGGTAAGAGAGATGTGTGGTAATAAAATGAGTGTGGTTGAGAGAGCAGAAGAGGGTGTTTTGAAATGGTTTGGTCACATGGAGACAATGAGTGAGGAAAGATTGATAAAGAGGATATATGTGTCAGAGGCGGAGGGAACGAGGAGAAGTGGGAGACCAAATTGGAGGTGGAAAGATGGAGTGAAAAAGATTTTGAGTGAGCAGGGCCTGAACATGCAGGAGGGTGAAAGGTGTGCAAGGAATAGAGTGAATTGGAACGATGTGGTATACCGGGGTCGACTCTGCCGTCAATGGATTGAACCAGGGCATGTGAAGCGTCTGGGGTAAACCATGAAAAGTTTTGTGGGGCCTGGATGTGAAAAGGGAGCTGTGGTTTCGGTGCATTATACATGACAGCCAGAGACTGAGTGTGAACGAATGTGGCCTTTGTTGTCTTTTCCTAGCGCTACCTCGCGCACATGCGGGGGAAGGGGGTTGTCATTTCATGTGTGGCGGGGTGGCGACGGGAATGAATAAGGGCAGACAGTATAAATTACATATATGTGTATATATGTATATGTCTGTGTGTGTATATATATATATATATATATATATATATATATATATATATATATATATATATATATATATATATATATATATATACGATAAGATATATAGGTTTGTATATGTGCTGTGTGTGGACGTGTATGTATATACATGTGTATGAGGGTGGGATGGGCCATTCTTTCGTCTGCTTCCTTGCGCTACCTCGCTAAGGCGAAGACGGCGACAAAGTAGTGGTGATGTGAGAAGGAGATGGAGTGAGTATTTTGAAGGTTTGTTGAGTGTGTTTGATGATAGAGTGGCAGATATAGGGTGTTTTGGTCGAGGTGGTGTGCAAAGTGAGAGGGTTAGGGAAAATGATTTGGTAAACAGAGAGGAGGTAGTAAAAGCTTTGCGGAAGATGAAAGCCGGCAAGGCAGCAGGTTTGGATGGTACTGCAGTGAAATTTATTAAAAAAGGGGGTGACTGTATTGTTGACTGGTTGGTAAGGTTATTTAATGTATGTATGACTCATGGTATGTATGTATGACTCATGGTGAGGTGCCTGAGGATTGGCGGAATGCGTGCATAGTGCCATTGTACAAAGGCAAAGGGGATAAGAGTGAGTGCTCAAAGTACAGAGGTATAAGTTTGTTGAGTATTCCTGGTAAATTATATGGGAGGGTATTGATTGAGAGGGTGAAGGCATGGACAGAGCATCAGATTAGAGAAGAGCAGTGTGGTTTCAGAAGTGGTAGAGGATGTATGGATCAGGTGTTTGCTTTGAAGAATGTATGTGAGAAATACTTAGAAAAGCAAATGGATTTGTATGTAGCATTTATGGATCTGGAGAAGGCATATGATAGAGTTGATAGAGATGCTCTGTGGAAGGTATTAAGAATATATGGTGTGGGAGGCAAGTTGTTAGAAGCAGTGAAAAGTTTTTATCGAGGATGTAAGGCATGTGTACGTGTAGGAAGAGAGGAAAGTGATTGGTTCTCAGTGAATGTAGGTTTGCGGCAGGGGTGTGTGATGTCTCCATGGTTGTTTAATTTGTTTATGGATGGGGTTGTTAGGGAGGTGAATGCAAGAGTTTTGGAAAGAGGGGCAAGTATGAAGTCTGTTGCGGATGAGAGAGCTTGGGAAGTGAGTCAGTTGTTGTTCGCTGATGATACAGCGCTGGTGGCTGATTCATGTGAGAAACTGCAGAAGCTGGTGACTGAGTTTGGTAAAGTGTGTGAAAGAAGAAAGTTAAGAGTAAATGTGAATAAGAGCAAGGTTATTAGGTACAGTAGGGTTGAGGGTCAAGTCAATTGGGAGGTGAGTTTGAATGGAGAAAAAATGGAGGAAGTAAAGTGTTTTAGATATCTGGGAGTGGATTGGGCAGCGGATGGAACCATGGAAGCGGAAGTGGATCATAGGGTGGGGGAGGGGGCGAAAATCCTGGGAGCCTTGAAGAATGTGTGGAAGTCGAGACCATTATCTCGGAAAGCAAAAATGGGTATGTTTGAAGGAATAGTGGTTCCAACAATGTTGTATGGTTGCGAGGCGTGGGCTATGGATAGAGTTGTGCGCAGGATTGTGGATGTGCCGGAAATGGGAAATGAGATGTTTGAGGACAATGTGTGGTGTGAGGTGGTTTGATCGAGTAAATAACGTAAGGGTAAGAGAGATGTGTGGAAATAAAAAGAGCGTGGTTGAGAGAGCAGAAGAGGGTGTTTTGAAATGGTTTGGGAACATGGAGAGAATGAGTGAGGAAAGATGACCAAGAGGATATATGTGTCGGAGGTGGAGGGGACGAGGAGGAGTGGGAGACCAAATTGGAGGTGGAAAGATGGAGTGAAAAAGATTTTGTGTGATCGGGGCCTGAACATGCAGGAGGGTGAAAGGAGGGCAAGGAATAGAGTAAATTGGATCGATGTGGTATACCGGGGTTGACGTGCTGTCAGTAGATTGAATCAGGGCATATGAAGCGTCTGGGGTAAACCATGGAAAGTTGTGTGGGGCCTGGATGTGGAAAGGGAGCTGTGGTTTCGGGCATTATTGCATGACAGCTAGAGACTGAGTGTGAATGAATGGGGCCTTTGCTGTCTTTTCCTAGTGCTACCTCGCACACATGAGGGGAGGGGGATGGTATTCCATGTGTGGCGAGGTGGCGATGGGAATGAATAAAGGCAGACAGTGTGAATTGTGTGGATGGGTATATATGTATGTGTCTATGTGTGTATATATATGTGTACATTGAGATGTATAGGTATGTATATTTGCGTGTATGGACGTGTATGTATATACATTGTGTATGGGGGTGGGTTGGGCCATCTCTTTCGTCTGTTTCCTTGCGCTACCTCGCAGACGCGGGAGACGGCGACAAAGCAAAAAAAAAAAAAAAAAAAATATATATATATATATATATATATATATATATATATATATATATATATATATATATATATATATATATATATATCACCATCCCCTCCCCTACCTTACCTTCACCAGCAAGTGCCTCATCATCACCTCCCTCACCTCATCTTCACCACCAAGTGCCTTACCATCACCTCCCTCACCTCACCTTCACCACCAAGTGCCTCATCATCACCTCCCTCACCTCACCTTCACCACCAAGTGCCTCACCATCACCTCCCTCACCTCACCTTCACCACCAAGTGCCTCACCATCACCTCCCTCACCTCACCTTCACCATCAAGTGCCTCACCATCACCTCCCTCACCTCATCTTCACCACCAAGTGCCTTACCATCACCTCCACTACCTCACCTTCACCACCAAGTGCCTCACCATCACCAACAAGTGCCTTACCATCACCTCCCTCACCTCACCTTCACCACCAAGTGCCTTACCATCACCTCCCTCACCTTCACCTTCACCACCAAGTGCCTTACCATCACCTCCCTCACCTCACCTTCACCACCAAGTGCCTCACCATCACCTCCACTACCTCACCTTCACCACCAAGTGCCTCACCATCACCACCAAGTGCCTTACCATCACCTCCCTCACCTCACCTTCACCACCAAGTGCCTTACCATCACTTCCCTCACCTCACCTTCACCACCAAGTGCCTTACCATCACCTCCCTCACCTCACCTTCACCATCAAGTGCCTCACCATCACTTTCCCTACCTCAACTTCACCACCAAGTGCCTCACCATCACCTCCCTCACCTCACCTTCACCATCAAGTGCCTCACCATCACCTCCCTCACCTCACCTTCACCATCAAGTGCCTCACCATCACCTCCCTCACCTCACCTTCACCACCAAGTGCCTTACCATCACCTCCCTCACCTCACCTTCACCATCAAGTGCCTCACCATCACTTTCCCTACCTCACCTTCACCACCAAGTGCCTCACCATCACCTCCTCACCTCACCTTCACCATCAAGTGCCTCACCATCACCTCCCTCACCTCACCTTCACCACCAAGTGCCTCACCATCACCTCCCTCACCTCACCTTCACCACCAAGTGCCTCACCATCACCTCCCTCACCTCACCTTCACCACCAAGTGCCTCACCATCACCTCCTCTACCTCACCTTCACCACCAAGTGCCTTCACCATCACCTCCCTCACCTCACCTTCACCATCAAGTGCCTCACCATCACCTTCCCTCACCTCACCTTCACCACCAAGTGCCTCACCATCACCTCCCTCACCTCACCTTCACCATCAAGTGCCTCACCATCCACCTCCCTCACCTCACCTTCTCTACCAAGTGCCTCACCATCACCTCCTCACCTCACCTTCACCACCAAGTGCCTCATCATCACCTCCCTCACCTCACCTTCACCACCAAGTGCCTCACCATCACCTCCCTCACCTCACCTTCACCATCAAGTGCCTCACCATCACCTCCCTCACCTCACCTTCACCACCAAGTGCCTCACCATCACCTCCCTCACCTCACCTTCACCACCAAGTGCCTCACCATCACCTCCCTCACCTCACCTTCACCACCAAGTGCCTCACCATCACCTCCACTACCTCACCTTCACCACCAAGTGCCTTACCATCACCTCCCTCACCTCACCTTCACCATCAAGTGCCTCACCATCACTTTCCCTACCTCACCTTCACCATCAAGTGCCTCACCATCACCTCCCTCACCTCACCTTCACCATCAAGTGCCTCACCATCACGTCCCTCACCTCACCTTCACCACCAAGTGCCTCACCATCACCTCCCTCACCTCACCTTCACCACCAAGTGCCTCACCATCACCTCCACTACCTCACCTTCACCACCAAGTGCCTTACCATCACCTCCCTCACCTCACCTTCACCATCAAGTGCCTCACCATCACTTTCCCTACCTCACCTTCACCACCAAGTGCCTCACCATCACCTCCCTCACCTCACCTTCACCACCAAGTGCCTTACCATCACCTTCCCTACCTCACCTTCACCACCAAGTGCCTCACCATCACCACCAAGTGCCTTACCATTACCTCCCTCACCTCACCTTCTTCACCAAGTGCCTCACTATCACCTCCCCTACCTCACCATCAAGTGCCTCACCATCACCTTCCCTACCTCACCTTCACCACCAAGTGCCTCACCATCACCTCCCTCACCTCACCTTCACCATCAAGTGCCTCACCATCACCTCCCTCACCTCACCTTCACCATCAAGTGCCTCACCATCACCTTCCCTACCTCACCTTCACCATCAAGTGCCTCACCATCACCTCCCTCACCTCACCTTCACCATCAAGTGCCTCACCATCACCTCCCTCACCTCACCTTCACCACCAAGTGCCTCACCATCACCTTCCCTACCTCACCTTCACCATCAAGTGCCTCACCATCACCTCCCTCACCTCACCTTCACCATCAAGTGCCTCACCATCACCTTCCCTACCTCACCTTCACCACCAAATGCCTCACCATCACCTTCCCTATCTCACCTTCACCACCAAGTGCCTCACCATCACTTTCCCTACCTCACCTTCACCACCAAGTGCCTCACCTTCACCATCCTCACCCGTGTCTACCTGAGGCCAACATGACATAGCTGGGTAATTAACATCTCTTGATCACCATCCCGGACGTTTGCGTTCCTTCCCTACCCTCACCGTGTTCCCCAGGCACTGTGGGGTGGCAGGGGAGGCAGGGAGGCAGGGTAGGGGATGGCACTGTGGGGTGGCAGGGGAGGCAGGGAGGCAGGGTAGGGGATGGCACTGTGGGGTGGCAGGGGAGGCAGGGAGGCAGGGTAGGGGATGGCACTGTGGGGTGGCAGGGGAGGCAGGGAGGCAGGGTAGGGGATGGCACTGTGGGGTGGCAGGGGAGGCAGGGAGGCAGGGTAGGGGATGGAACTGTGGGGAGGCAGGGGAGGTAGGGAGGCAGGGTAAGGGATGGAACTGTGGGGAGGCAGGGGAGGTAGGGAGGCAGGGTAGGGGATGGCACTGTGGGGTGGCAGGGGAGGCAGGGAGGCAGGGTAGGGGAGGGGACTGTGGGGTGGCAGGGGAGGTAGGGAGGCAGGGTAGGGGATGGGACTGTGGGGTGGCAGGGGAGGTAGGGAGGCAGGGTAGGGGATGGGACTGTGGGGTGGCAGGGGAGGCAGGGAGGCAGGGTAGGGGAGGGGACTGTGGGGTGGCAGGGGAGGCAGGGAGGCAGGGTAGGGGATGGGACTGTGGGGTGGCAGGGGAGGTAGGGAGGCAGGGTAGGGGATGGGACTGTAGGGTGGCAGGGGAGGCAGGGAGGCACACAGACTGGGGAAGCGTTTTTTGTTTAACCCATTACCTGTAACTACCGTGATATTTGTTTAACCCATTTCCTCTAACTATCAAGGTATTTTGGTTGACCCATTTTGTCTTCGCCTTGCCCTGGCTGAGGCAGCCGATGCCTCCTTCCTGTAGTGCAACCAAACACCCACCATCCTTTTGCGCAAGCCATCACTGCTTCCCTAAATACATCCCATCCCTCACCCACTCCCCTTACCTCCTCTGTTCTCACCTTTTTCCATTCTGTACTCAGCCTCTCCTGGTACTTCCTCACACAAGTCTCCTTCCCAGGCTCACTTACTCTCAC
>NC_092296.1:13674008-13731508 GCF_036320965.1 Panulirus ornatus
CATAGTGTAAACACACAGTTTACGAGGCCAATTACAAAATAATAAACATCGTTGCAACTTGGCCAAGATCAACACTTGGTGTGGGAATTCTTCAAGATACTTGAAACCTGAGAACACTATTTACCAGCCATAATGTACCACCAAGTTGTCATCTAACTGGTAATGGTGGTTACCCTTGTAAGAATTGACTTTTGACCCCCCTCACCTACGACCTAAGATGGTGGCCAGTCTGGTTATAACAGGTAATACAGAACCCTTAGCTGTATGTTTACGTGAGGTAACATGTCAATATCATTCACATTTCGACATAGAAAAGAGACTGGTTGTTTCCTATCTCTTGTAACTGCTTCCACAAATGGCCTACCCTAACCTAACCTAACCTGACGTAACCTAACGTAGCTTAACCTAACCTAGCCTAACCTAACCAACCGAACCTAGCCTAACCTAACCATACCTTTCATAACCTAACCTAACCTAACCTAACCTGTCCAACCGAACCTAACCTAACCTAGCCTAACCTGACGTAACCTAACGTAGCTTAACCTAACCTTTCCTAACCTAACCAACCGAACCTAACCTAACCTAACCTAACCTAGCCTAGCCTGACGTAACCTAACGTAGCTTAACCTAACCAACCGAACCTAGCCTAACCTAACCATACCTTTCCTAACCTAACCTAACCTAACCTAACCAACCGAACCCAACCTAACCTAGCCTAACCTGACGTAAGCTAACGTAGCTTAACCTAACCTAGCCTAACCTAACCAACCGAACCTAGCCTAACCTAACCATACCTTTCCTAACCTAACCTAACCTAACCTAGCCTAACCTAACCAACCGAACCTAACCTAACCTAACCTAGCCTAGCCTGACGTAACCTAACGTAGCTTAACCTAACCTAGCCTAACCTAACCAACCGAACCTAGCCTAACCTAACCATACCTTTCCTACCCTAACCTAACCTAACCTAATCTAACCTAACCTAGCCTAACCTAACGTAACCTAACGTAGCTTAACCTAACCTAGTCTAACCTAACCAACCGAACCTAGCCTAACCTAACCAAACCTTTCCTAACCTAACTTAACCTAACTTACCAACGAAACTAACGTAACCTAACCTGACCTGACCTGACCAAAAATAATCTAACCTAACCTATCCTAACCTTACCAACCTAACCTAACCTAACCTAACCTAACCTAACCTAACCTAACCTAACCTAACCTAAGCCAAGGTGTAAAAGATTTCTAGATTGTGCGTAAACAAGCGAGATGATTAGCCTCGGGATAAACATGCAAACTCAGATTTGTACATAATAGGTCACATGTATCACAGGTCACACAAGAAAACTACGTGTAATGTGGACAGGAGGACGGGTCAGCTGAGACGAAGATAGCAAGTTTTGCATGAAGGCAAGGCAAGGTCGTGACGCCAGGGAAATGTCTGTCAAATAATCATGGTTGGTACAGACCTCCATCATATATAGAGAGAGAAATCTACACCATCCAAAGATTCAAGTGACCTCGACATTCTATGTGGACCTAATTTGCATACAGAAGCACACTTGAATCACTGATACCCAGGTGATGAACCTGAGGCACGACTGTGTTACTGAGACTACGTTGCCAAACTACATTTCATGAGAGAACAGTAGTTCAGTAACACGAATAGACTTTCTCTAAAACTACATGAAGAATGTACGTTACTGTAGGAAGTTCACTTTGATAATTATAATGATACGTTAATTATATTTCCTATTTAATAAAAGACATCAAGTTAACTCAGATGTCTTTTTTAAAATTACATCTTACGTTTATCATAAAAATTTGTGGATTATCATAAATGACTTACTTCGTCTATGTGGCAAATCTAACAGTTCACACCGCATCATTCCCCTCGTTTGACCTCAATTCATTCATAACAACGGTTCGTTCACAGTCCAGTGGGCATTTCTCCTTCGTACGCAAGCTAGAGTGGCCGTAGGAGGTGATGCCAATGTGAAGGAAGAAAGACGTAATAGCAGCGTGGTGAGCACATGGCTCGGACACCCGAGCGTGTCTGCTGCTGCTGGAGTTTGTTTACATTTGGTCATCGTTAAGACACTGGCCAGTGAGCGACAACACTTGGTAAATAAGTCATGACTCAATACCTGGTCTTTATTCACTCCTAACTTCACTATTTGGCGTGATGAATTATATTTTGTACGTAGAAATGTTAGGATAAGATATGGTTGCTTCTGTCATTATAATAATAATAATAATAATAATGATAATAATAATAATAATAATAATAATAATGATATTAATAATAATAATAATAATAATAATCATAATAATAATAATAATAATGATATTGATAATAATAATAATAATAATAATGATAATAATTATAATAACAATAATAATAATGATAATAATAATAATAATAATAATGAAGATAATAATAATGATAATAATGAAAATAATAATAATGAAAATAATAATAATAATAATAATAATAATAATAATAATAATAATAAAGATAATAAAATAATATTTTGACCCAAACTACATTTCATACTTCATTAATCTTGTGCATAAACTTAGCTAAGCATTGAGCTTAGTCCTTTTCTGTATGGCACTTAAGCTCTACTTGCTTAACTAAGTGAGATAACTGTGTAAGCTAAGCATAATAAAATATATATAAAATACAGAATAGAAGAAGAGCTTTGTACATATGGCTTCCAGCAGATGGTCAGACACACAGCAAGGCATAATAAGCTGTGTCACCTTCTGCGTTAGTTCGTATCTCTCTGCGTTAGTTCGTATCTTTCTGCGTTAGTTCGTATCTTTCTGCGTTAGTTCGTATGTCTCTGCGTTAGTTCGTATCTTTTGCGCTAAATGAACGACGCTGTGCCATGCCTAACGAGGGGGGGTCCATGACCCCCCCCCCCCCCACCATGGTGATGTTTTAGGAAAATAACGTTGTTGATGTCAGCCAGACCCGGTATGTTATCTGGACTAATTGGTAAAATACCCTTCAGGGTAGGGGGACACACACACACACACACACACACACACACACACACGTGCCTCCGTGTTGTACAGGACGGCATTACTGACCATGGGAGGGCACGGGCCGGCACGAGCTGGAATGCATGGTAGGGCAGGCGGTACACACCATGCCTCAGGCTGGAGGCTGATTGGCTACAGAAGCAGAGGAGAGGGGGACCTCAGGCTCCGTTCTGATTGGGTGGGTTCGTCCGGCCTACGAGCCACGGGATTGGCTGGAGCCCCATTTGTACCTCTAATTGGTAGTTCATTAAGCGATGAACTGGTCCCCCTGTACAGAACTGGGGATTAATTTTAGTTCAGTTAATCCCATCAAATCCCACACAGTGGAGGGATTTCTTACGTTATGAGGGATGTATCGGTAACGCCAGGTGAGACATGACACATGTGGAGCCCAACATGACACACGTGGAGCCCAACATGACACACGTGGAGCCCAACATGACACACGTGGAGCCCAACATGACACACGTGGAGCCTAACATGACACATGTGGAGCCCAACATGACACACGTGGAGCCCAACATGACACATGTGGAGCCCAACATGACACATGTGGAGCCTAACATGACACATGTGGGGCCCAACATGACACACGTGGAGCCCAACATGACACACGTGGAGCCCAACATGACACACTTGGAGCCCAACATGACACATGTGGAGCCCAACATGACACACGTGGAGCCCAACATGACACACGTGGAGCCCAACATGACACACGTGGAGCCCAACATGACACACGTGGAGCCCAACATGACACACTTGGAGCCCAACATGACACATGTGGAGCCCAACATGACACATGTGGAGCACAACATGACACATGTGGAGCCCAACATGACACACGTGGAGCCCAACATGACACACGTGGAGCCCAACATGACACACGTGGAGCCCAACATGACACACGTGGTGCCCAACATGACACATGGAGAGCCCAACATGACACACGTGCAGCCCAACATGACACATGTTGAGCCCAACATGACACACGTGGAGCCCAACATGACACATGTGGAGCCTAACATGACACATGTGGAGCCCAACATGACACACGTGGAGCCCAACATGACACACGTGGAGCCCAACATGACACACTTGGAGCCCAACATGACACATGTGGAGCCCAACATGACACATGTGGAGCACAACATGACACATGTGGAGCCCAACATGACACACGTGGAGCCCAACATGACACACGTGGAGCCCAACATGACACACGTGGAGCCCAACATGACACACGTGAGCCCAACATGACACATGGAGCCCAACATGACACACGTGCAGCCCAACATGACACATGTTGAGCCCAACATGACACACGTGGAGCCCAACATGACCACGTGAGCCCAACATGACACATGTGGAGCCCAACATGACACACGTGGAGCCCAACATGACACTGTGGAGCCAACATGAACACGTGGAGCCCAACATGACACACGTGGAGCCCAACATGACACACGTGGAGCCCAACATGACACACGTGGAGCCCAACATGACACACGTGGAGCCCAACATGACACATGTGGAGCCCAACATGACACACGTGGAGCCCAACATGACACATGTAGAGCCCAACATGACACACGTGGAGCCCAACATGACACACGTGCAGCCCAACATGACACACGTGGAGCCCAACATGACACACGTGGTGCCCAACATGACACACGTGGAGCCCAACATGACACACGTGGAGCCCAACATGACACACGTGAGCCCAACATGACACACGTGGAGCCCACATGACACACGTGGAGCCCAACATGACACACGTGGAGCCCAACATGACACACGTGGAGCCCAACATGACACACGTGGAGCCCAACATGACACCGTAGAGCCAACATGACACACGTGGAGCCCAACATGACACACGTGGAGCCCAACATGACACACGTGGAGCCCAACATGACACACGTGGAGCCCAACATGACACACGTGGAGCCCAACATGACACACGTGGAGCCCAACATGACACACGTGGAGCCCAACATGACACACGTGGAGCCCAACATGACACACGTGGAGCCCAACATGACACACGTGGAGCCCAACATGACACACGTGGAGCCCAACATGACACACGTGGAGCCCAACATGACACACGTGGAGCCCAACATGACACACGTGGAGCCCAACATGACACACGTGGAGCCCAACATGACACACGTGGAGCCCAACATGACACACGTGGAGCCCAACATGACACACGTGGAGCCCAACATGACACACGTGGAGCCCAACATGACACACGTGGAGCCCAACATGACACACGTGGAGCCCAACATGACACACGTGGAGCCCAACATGACACACGTGGAGCCCAACATGACACACGTGGAGCCCAACATGACACACGTGGAGCCCAACATGACACACGTGGAGCCCAACATACACACGTGGTGCCCAACATGACACACGTGTAGCCCAACATGACACACGTGGAGCCCAACATGACACATGGAGAGCCCAACATGACACACTTGGAGCCCAACATGACACACGTGGAGCCCAACATGACACACGTGGAGCCCGAACATGACACACGTGGAGCCCAACATGACACATGTAGAGCCCAACATGACACACGTGGAGCCCAACATGACACACGTGGAGCCCAACATGACACACGTAGAGCCCAACATGACACACGTGGTGCCCAACATGACACACGTGGAGCCCAACATGACACATGTGGAGCCCAACATGATCATAATACCTCACTCATGTTCATCCAGGATTATCCTGGTCAAACTTTCGTCAACACTTCCCTTATTGTCATTATCATTATAAGTAGTGGTAGTTGTAGTAGTAGTAGTAGTAGTAGTATCTTAATGTTCATATCATCTATCAGTATCATTAATGATATCATCATGATCATCATCATCATCATGGTCATCATCATGATCATCATCATGATCATGGTCATCATCATCATCATGATCATCATCATGGTCATCGTCATCATCATGATCATCATCATGTTCATCATCATGTTCATCATCATGTTCATCATCATGATCATCATGATCATGTTCATCATCATGATCGTCATCATGATCATCATCATCATCATCATCATCATGATCATTATCATGATCATGTTCATCATGATCATAATCATTATCATCATGATCATCATCATCATCATCATTATCATCATGATCATGGTCATCATCATGATCATGATCATCATCATGATCATCATGATCATCATGATCATCATCATGTTCATCATCATGTTCATCATCATGATCATCATCATGATCATCATCATCATCATCATCATGATCATGTTCATCATGTTCATCATCATGATCATCATGATCATCATGATCATCATCATGATCATCATCATGTTCATCATCATGTTCATCATCATGATCATCATGATCATCATGTTCATCATCATGTTCATCATCATGTTCATCATCATGATCATCATCATGATCATCATCATGTTCATCATCATGATCATCATCATGTTCATCATCATGTTCATCATCATGTTCATCATCATGATCATCATGATCATGTTCATCATCATGTTCATCATCATGATCATCATCATCATGTTCATCATCATGATCATCATCATGATCATCATCATGTTCATCATGATCATCATCATGATCATCATGTTCATCATCATGATCATCATCATGTTCATCATCATGTTCATCATCATGTTCATCATCATGATCATCATCATGATCATCATCATGTTCATCATCATGATCATCATGATCATCATGATCATCATGTTCATCATCATGATCATTATCATGATCATCATCATGTTCATCATCATGATCATCATGATCATCATCATGTTCATCATCATGATCATCATCATCATGTTCATCATCATGATCATCATCATGATCATCATGTTCATCATGATCATGATCATCATCATGTTCATCATCATGATCATCATCATGTTCATCATCATGTTCATCATCATGATCATCATCATCATGTTCATCATGATCATCATCATGATCATCATCATGTTCATCATCATGTTCATCATCATGATCATCATGATCATCATCATGTTCATCATCATGATCCTCATGTTCATCATGTTCATCATGATCATCATCATGATCATCATCATGTTCATCATCATGATCATCATCATGTTCATCATCATGTTCATCATCATGATCATCATGATCATCATCATGTTCATCATGTTCATCATCATGATCATCATCATGATCATCATGATCATCATCATGTTCATCATCATGATCATCATCATGTTCATCATCATGTTCATCATCATGATCATCATCATGATCATCATCATCATGATCATCATCATGTTCATCATCATGATCATCATCATGATCATCATCATGTTCATCATCATGATCATCATCATGTTCATCATCATGTTCATCATCATGATCATCATCATGATCATCATCATGTTCATCATCATGATCATCATCATGTTCATATCATGTTCATCATCATGATCATCATGATCATCATCATGTTCATCATCATGATCCTCATCATGTTCATCATCATGATCATGATCATTATCATCATGGTCATCATCATGTTCATCATCATGATCATCATGATCATCATGTTCATCATGTTCATCATGATCATCATCATGTTCATCATCATGTTCATCATCATGATCATCATCATGATCATGTTCATCATCATGATCATCATCATGTTCATCATCATGTTCATCATCATGATCATCATCATGATCATGTTCATCATCATGATCATCATGTTCATGTTCATCATCATGTTCATCATCATGTTCATCATCATGATCATCATCATGATCATGTTCATCATCATGATCATCATCATGTTCATCATCATGTTCATCATCATGATCATCATGTTCATCATCATGATCATGATCATTATCATCATGATCATCATGATCATCATCATGATCATCATCATGATCATCATGATCATCATCATGATCATCATCATGTTCATCATGATCATCATCATGATCATCATGTTCATCATCATGATCATCATCATGTTCATCATCATGATCATCATGATCATCATGATCATCATGATCATCATCATGATCATCATGATCATCATCATGATCATCATCATGATCATCATGATCATCATCATGATCATCATCATGATCATCATGATCATCATCATGATCATCATCATGATCATCATCATGATCATCATGATCATCATCATGGTCATCATCATCATGATCATCATCATGATCATCATCATCATGATCATCATCATGTTCATCATCATGTTCATCATCATCATTATCATCATGATCATCATCATGATCATCATCATGTTCATCATCATGTTCATCATCATCATTATCATCATCATGATCATCATCATCATGATCATCATCATGATCATGATCATGATCATGGTCATCATGTTCATCATCATCATGTTCATCATCATCATGGTCATCATCATCATGATCATAATCATCATGTTCATCATCATGTTCATCATCATGATCATCATCATCATCATCATCATCTCGTGTACTGGTTCATCTCATTCACATCATCAACCATGTAGGCACTACAAGCTTGTAGTTGACCGTGGTGTACACTCGAGGCTGCCATGTGAAATCACCAGTGATATACAAATGGTCATACAACCTGCACCCTGAGGTGGAGCCCCTCACTCCACGTCCAGGATGGTGGAATCAAACCTCATCATGAAGAGAAGCATGGAACGAGGCTAACGAGGGAGATGATAGTAACTAACACCAGAATCATCATTACACGTTACAGTGATCCCAGGAGACGACAGATATAACAAGCCATTCACATTAGAGAGAAAGCACCGATCACCAACAACCAGACAAACATGACCACAGACATACACCTCACTGATGGTCCACCAATAAACAATTTCTGGACAGGAGGAACGCGGCACTGACCCACCCAGTCCTGGGTCATGAAGGTCAGACACATCTCATCAGACGAGTACCCATGTCCTATTACATGGTGGGTGGATTCTAATTGGTTCTGTCCTCAAGATGCGATGAAGTATAGCACATGAACCAGAGAGATTTAGGTGAACCAAACGAGATGGAATACCTGACCTCAGCCCCACATCTGGACAATGACAGAGACAGATCTCATCAGACGAGTCTGACCTGACCCCAGCCCCACATCCGGACAATAACAGAGACAGATCTCACCAGACGAGTCTGACCTAGATCTCACCAGACGAGTCTGACCTGACCTCAGCCCCACATCTGGACAATACCAGAGACAGATCTCATCAGACGAGTTTGACCTGACCTCAGCCCCACATCTGGACAGTAACAGAGACAGATCTCATCAGACGAGTCTGACCTGACCTCAGCCCCACATCTGGACAATAACAGAGACAGATCTCATCAGACGAGTCTGACCTGACCTCAGCCCCACATCCAGACAATAAGAGACACATCTCATCAGACGAGTCTGACCTGACCTCAGCCCCACATCCAGACAATAACAGAGACACATCTCATCAGACGAGTCTGACCTGACCTCAGCCCCACATCCGGACAATAACGGTCTCGCTTGACTCAACTTTAGTGTATTTGATGATGGACTTTCTTGTGTAATATTGTTCTTCTCTGTTTTTCCTCAATTGTAAGTGTTCTGTTATTCTGTTTCCATACGTCGTATTTACGTTACACAACCCTTCACGAAACAGTCACTTTGTATAGTGTTTCCCTTACTCTGATATGCTACCTGCTGTGTTCTCAAGAGTGTTTTCATATATTTGCGTTTTCCTTTTCTTGTCCAAGTTTTGTGACGCAGTATTTTTCTCTATTTTTGTAGCTTCCTGATGATGCTTCCCTGAAGGTGAACACTTGATCTTATGAAATGATGAACGACGAGCAACTGATATTTGAGCAGTTACCTAATTGTACAATATCACAACCTCAACAACCATGTAACACAACAGCTGTCCAGGACGTTACGAAGACAATGTACACAGGTCGAGGGTGGGAGGCAGACAATGTATGTATGATAATGTGAGATTTGGACCAGGGGCCCTCCAACCTGGCCCCCTCGATGAATATATAAACCTGGAAGTACCCTATATAAGACACTAGTCCCTTATATGAACATATAAACCTGGAAGTACCCTATATAAGACACTAGTCCCTTATATGAACATATAAACCTGGAAGCACCCTGTATAAGACATTAGTCCCTTATATGAACATATAAGCCGAGAAGTACCCTATATAAGACACTAGTCCCTTATATGAACATATAAGTCGAGAAGTACCCTATATAAGACAGCCCTATATTAAGAAATACATTAGAAATTACTTTAAATACAACACAGTATTACAAACCACATTCTCATGAGAACAAAAGTCTATCAAAATATAATTATTTGACCAACCACAACACGGGTCTGTCCTTAGTATATTGAGTATATCTTCAGTGCATCTAGCTACTGTGTATCACATACTGGAACGGAACGACTTTGGAATGGAACGACTTATAAACCATAAGTTCCATTTCTGGACGACTTTCGATATGGAAGTTTTCATCATTAGGTTCAGATGTTTGTGGAAGTTACCGTAGAATGAGCGACAGAAAACGAGGATCACAGACGAGACCATAATGCAGTGATGGTGGGTTTAAGACAAGGGAGGGAGCAGAGGCCTCGCGACGCGCGAATTTCCTGCTGGTGGCGCCCCCCCAAGAGAGAGAGAGAGAGAGAGAGAGAGAACAACGAACTCTTCCTCGTAAGTTAATCTTCATTATTTACATATACACGTCACTGCAAGGCGAGGAGGGAGACCTGTGGCTGGCCTGCAATTAAATCTGGGCCAGATAACATGGTCACCCCTTTGGACTGGGATGATGCTCGTTTTCATTGAAATAACTCCCCCCTTCCTAAATCCCCCCCCCCCCAACCCCGGGAAGCTGAACTTCAGTGTGTGTTGGTGACGTCACGCCAGCCACAAGCGAATTCAGGCAATGCAACATTTTCCGCTGATGTTTAGCACACAGTTGCTACTGGTGACGTGCTAGCATGTTCCCTGAAGTGACTGTAGGAGATACAGACATTACAGGCCATGGTGCTCGTATGGACTGTAATGGAAGGTTCATGAGGATACATGGGAGTTTTACGTTTGTGTGTGGTGAGGCGATGAGTTGTGTGTGTGTGTGTGGGAGAGGCAGGTGGAGGGGAAGGGAGGGATGATTAGCTGACGATCAACCTCCCTAGCGCCCTTGGTCGAGGCGCTGGGTCAGGGCCACAGCACCACGGTGGTGGCGACGTCTACTGAAGACGAGGAACATTGTTGTGTCCAAGATGGACGCTGCGTTTAATCGTATTTATCACCAGACATACACCCACCAGACACTACACTCCCTAGACATACACACATCACACACTACACTCCCCAGACATACACACATCACACACTACACTCCCTAGACATACACACATCACACATCACACTCCCCAGACATACACACATCACACATCACACTCCCCAGACATACACACATCACACATCACACTCCCCAGACATACACACATCCCACACTACACTCCCCAGACATACACACATCACACATCACACTCCCCAGACATACACACATCACACACTACACTCCCTAGACATACACACATCCCACACTACACTCCCCAGACATACACACATCACACACTACACTCCCCAGACATACACACATCACACACCACACTCCCCAGACATACACACATCACACACTACACTCCCCAGACATACACCCACCAAACACTACACTCCCCAGGCATACACACATCACACACTGCACTCCCCAGACATACACACATCACACACTACACTCCCCAGACATACACACATCACACATCACACTCCCCAGACATACACACATCACACACTACACTCCCCAGACATACACACATCACACATCACACTCCCCAGACATACACACATCACACACTACACTCCCTAGACATACACACATCCCACACTACACTCCCCAGACATACACACATCACACACTACACTCCCCAGACATACACACATCACACACCACACTCCCCAGACATACACACATCACACACTACACTCCCCAGACATACACCCACCAAACACTACACTCCCCAGGCATACACACATCACACACTGCACTCCCCAGACATACACACATCACACACTACACTCCCTAGACATACACCCACCAGACACTACACTCCCCAGACATACACACATCACACACTACACTCCCCAGACATACACACATCAGACACCACACTCCCCAGACATACACACATCACACACTACACTCCCCAGACATACACCCACCAAACACTACACTCCCTAGACATACACACATCAGACACCACACTCCCCAGACATACACCCACCAAACACTACACTCCCTAGACATACACACATCAGACACTACACTCCCCAAACATACACACATCACACACTACACTCCCCAGACATACACACATCACACACCACACTCCCCAGACATACACACATCACACATCACACTCCCCAGACATACACACATCACACACCACACTCCCCAGACATACACACATCACACATCACACTCCCCAGACATACACACATCACACACTACACTCCCCAGACATACACACATCACACATCACACTCCCCAGACATACACACATCACACACTACACTCCCCAGACATACACACATCACACACTACACTCCCCAGACATACACACATCACACACCACACTCCCCAGACATACACCCATCACACACTACACTCCCCAGACATACACACACCACACACCACACTCCCCAGACATACACACATCAGACACTACACTCCCCAGACATACACACATCACACACCACACTCCCCAGACATACACACATCACACACTACACTCCCCAGACATACACACATCACACACCACACTCCCTAGACATACACACATCACACACTACACTCCCCAGACATACACACATCAGACACTACACTCCCCAGACATACATACATCAGACACTACACTCCCCAGACATACACACATCACACACCACACTCCCCAGACATACACACATCACACTCCCCAGACATACACACATCACACACTACACTCCCCAGACATACACACATCACACATCACACTCCCCAGACATACACACATCAGACACTACACTCCCCAGACATACACACATCAGACACTACACTCCCCAGACATATACACATCAGACATTACACTCCCCAGACATACACACATCACACACTACACTCCCCAGACATACACACATCACACTCCCCAGACATACACACATCAGACACTACACTCCCCAGACATACACACATCACACATCACACTCCCCAGACATACACACATCAGACACTACATTCCCCAGACATACACACATCACACACTACACTCCCCAGACATACACACATCACACTCCCCAGACATACACACATCAGACACTACACTCCCCAGACATACACACATCAGACACCACACTCCCCAGACATACACACATCAGACACTACACTCCCCAGACATACACACATCAGACACTACACTCCCCAGACACACACCCATCACACACTACACTCCACAGACATACACACATCACACACTACACTCCCCAGACATACACACACCACACATCACACTCCCCAGACATACACACATCAGACACTACACTCCCCAGACATACACACATCACACACTACACTCCCCAGACATACACACATCACACATCACACTCCCCAGACATACACACATCACACACTACACTCCCCAGACATACACACATCAGACACTACACTCCCCAGACATACACACACCACACATCACACTCCCCAGACATACACACATCACACTCCCCAGACAGACACACATCACACACTACACTCCCCAGACATACACACATCACACACTACACTCCCCAGACATACACACATCACACACTACACTCCCCAGACATACACACATCAGACACTACACTCCCCAGACATACACACATCACACACCACACTCCCCAGACATACACACATCACACTCCCCAGACATACACACATCACACATCACACTCCCCAGACATACACACATCACACACTACACTCCCCAGACATACACACATCAGACACTACACTCCCCAGACATACACACATCACACACTACACTCCCCAGACATACACAATCACACACCACACTCCCCAGACATACACACATCACACACTACACTCCCCAGACATACACCCATCAGAAACTACACTCCCCAGACATACACACACCAGACACTACACTCCCCAGACACACACGGGTCACATCCTACCGTTGATGGTGTGGACATGACCCATCAGTACAGCACAACCTAACCCACGACCCTTCCTGCCCACCTTGCACTTACCATATAGAAGACACCGAACACTTAGTGCTGACCTGACCTGCACTATCTCCACATAGACGCACACACATCACAACACTTCATGACCTACCCTCCCGACCGGCGGACGTGGCTAACTTCCTGAGCGCTGCAGGAACCTCATAAAGTGAGCTTGGGAAGGAGACTTGTGTGAGGAAGTACCAGGAGGGACTGAGTACAGAATGGAAAAAGGTGAGAACAAAGGAGGTAAGGGGAGTGGGGGAGGAATGGGATGTATTTAGGGAATCAGTGATGGCTTGCACAAAAGATGCTTGTGGCATGAGAAGCGTGGGAGGTGGGCAGATTAGAAAGGGTAGTGGGCGGTGGAATGAAGAAGTAAGATTGTATAGTGAAAGGGTAGTGGGCGGTGGAATGAAGAAGTAAGATTGTTTAGTGAAAGAAAAAAAAAAGAGAGGTGTTTGGATTTGTAATGTCCACTTAAATGTGATATTTAACATCCCTTGGCATTACGTCTTATATCACTTTTATATCTAATTCAACAATGAATTTTCGGGAATTATGTTATATAATTCTCAAGCACGACGTGGGAGATGCTGGAATTATCATACCATATTGATCGACAGGCAAATGGCCCACTGCAGCGAACACCACCGGCTTTCAAAGGCCTAGCATTATGATCTGCCAGACATTAAATGAAAAAAAAAATGTGTCTACGATCATAATGTACAGATGTACATGTAACGTTACATGTAACGTTACATGTAACGTAATGTAACACGAGGAAATAAAAGAGGAGAAATCATGTGTGGACAATCGAGAATTACCCTCAGCTTAACATAATATAGTTCCCCCCTTTCCAAGATGTTAAATCGTACCCATTTTCTCTCTGTCTATTTATCGATAATTCCGACTATGTGAAGTGTATATAATAAACTAGATCATCCTCCAGTTATCAACGAATTATCAAATTATTATTATCATTATCTACTGTGTCTTGTTATCTTCCTCGTTGAACTCTCGTGGAATCTTTACTGATGTTACCTAATCTAACGTGGGAAAGATATTCATTCTAACGGGGGAAAGATATTCATTCTAACGTGGGAAAGATATTCATTCTAACGTGGGAAAGATATTCATTCTAACGTGGGAAAGATATTCATTCCAACGTGGGAAAGATATTCATTCTAACGTGGGAAAGATATTCATTCTAACGTGGGAAAGATATTCATTCTAACGTGGGAAAGATATTCATTCCAACGTGGGAAAGATATTCATTCTAACGTGGGAAAGATATTCATTCTAACGGGGGAAAGATATTCATTCTAACGTGGGAAAGATATTCATTCTAACGTGGGAAAGATATCCATTCTAACGTGGGAAAGATATTCATTCTAACGTGGGAAAGATATCCATTCTAACGTGGGAAAGATATTCATTCTAACGTGGGAAAGATATCCATTCTAACGTGGGAAAGATATTCATTCTAACGTGGGAAAGATATCCATTCTAACGTGGGAAAGATATTCATTCTAACGTGGGAAAGATATCCATTCTAACGTGGGAAAGATAGTCATTCTAACGTGGGAAAGATATCCATTCTAACGTGGGAAAGATATTCATTCTAACGTGGGAAAGATAGTCATTCTAACGTGGGAAAGATATTCATTCTAACGTGGGAAAGATATCCATTCTAACGTGGGAAAGATATTCATTCCAACGTGGGAAAGATATTCATTCTAACGTGGGAAAGATATCCATTCTAACGTGGGAAAGATATCCATTCTAACGTGGGAAAGATATTCATTCTAACGTGGGAAAGATATCCATTCTAACGTGGGAAAGATAGTCATTCTAACGTGGGAAAGATATCCATTCTAACGTGGGAAAGATATTCATTCTAACGTGGGAAAGATATCCATTCTAACGTGGGAAAGATATTCATTCTAACGTGGGAAAGATATCCATTCTAACGTGGGAAAGATATCCATTCTAACGTGGGAAAGATATTCATTCTAACGTGGGAAAGATATCCATTCTAACGTGGGAAAGATATCCATTCTAACGTGGGAAAGATATCCATTCTAACGTGGGAAAGATAGTCATTCTAACGTGGGAAATATTGATCTTATCTTTTGTTAGCACAAAAGTATATCTAAATGATCACCAATACCACAGGAAGATCACCTACCAGGTCAATCTAGATCACCTACCAGGTCAATCTAGATCACCTACCAGGTCAATCTAGATCACCTACCAGGTCAATCTAGATGACCTAATAGATCAATCTAGATCACGTAACAGATCAATCTAAATTACCTAACAGGTCAATCTATCTAGATCACCTACCAGGTCAATCTAGATCATCTACCAGGTCAATCTAGATGACCTAATAGATCAATCTAGATCACGTAACAGATCAATCTTAATTACCTAACAGGTCAATCTATCTAGATCACCTACCAGGTCAATCTAGATCATCTACCAGGTCAATCTAGATGACCTAATAGATCAATCTAGATCACGTAACAGATCAATCTAAATTACCTAACAGGTCAATCTATCTAGATCACCTACCAGGTCAATCTAGATCATCTACCAGGTCAATCTAGATGACCTAATAGATCAATCTAGATCACGTAACAGATCAATCTAAATTACCTAACAGGTCAATCTATCTAGATCACCTACCAGGTCAATCTAGATCATCTACCAGGTCAATCTAGATGACCTAATAGATCAATCTAGATCACGTAACAGATCAATCTAAATTACCTAACAGGTCAATCTATCTAGATCACCTACCAGGTCAATCTAGATCATCTACCAGGTCAATCTAGATGACCTAATAGATCAATCTAGATCACGTAACAGATCAATCTAAATTACCTAACAGGTCAATCTATCTAGATCACCTACCAGGTCAATCTAGATCATCTACCAGGTCAATCTAGATGACCTAATAGATCAATCTAGATCACGTAACAGATCAATCTAAATTACCTAACAGGTCAATCTATCTAGATCACCTACCAGGTCAATCTAGATCATCTACCAGGTCAATCTAGATGACCTAATAGATCAATCTAGATCACGTAACAGATCAATCTTAATTACCTAACAGGTCAATCTATCTAGATCACCTACCAGGTCAATCTAGATCATCTACCAGGTTAATCTAGATGACCTAATAGATCAATCTAGATCACGTAACAGATCAATCTAAATTACCTAACAGGTCAATCTATCTAGATCACCTACCAGGTCAATCTAGATCATCTACCAGGTCAATCTAGATGACCTAATAGATCAATCTAGATCACGTAACAGATCAATCTAAATTACCTAACAGGTCAATCTATCTAGATCACCTACCAGGTCAATCTAGATCATCTACCAGGTCAATCTAGATGACCTAATAGATCAATCTAGATCACGTAACAGATCAATCTAAATTACCTAACAGGTCAATCTATCTAGATCACCTACCAGGTCAATCTAGATCATCTACCAGGTCAATCTAGATGACCTAATAGATCAATCTAGATCACGTAACAGATCAATCTAAATTACCTAACAGGTCAATCTATCTAGATCACCTACCAGGTCAATCTAGATCATCTACCAGGTCAATCTAGATGACCTAATAGATCAATCTAGATCACGTAACAGATCAATCTAAATTACCTAACAGGTCAATCTATCTAGATCACCTACCAGGTCAATCTAGATCATCTACCAGGTCAATCTAGATGACCTAATAGATCAATCTAGATCACGTAACAGATCAATCTAAATTACCTAACAGGTCAATCTATCTAGATCACCTACCAGGTCAATCTAGATCACCTAACAGGTCAATCTAGATCACCTACCAGGTCAATCTAGATCACCTACCAGGTCACCCTAGATCACCTAACTGGTCAATCTAGATCACCTACCAGGTCACCCTAGATCACCTAACTGGTCAATCTAGATCACCTACCAGGTCACCCTAGATCACCTAACTGGTCAATCTAGATCACCTACCAGGTCAATCTAGATCACCTAACTGGTCAATCTAGATCACCTACCAGGTCAATCTAGATCACCTAACTGGTCAATCTAGATCACTTACCAGGTCACCCTAGATCACCTAACAGGTCAATCTAGATCACCTAACAGGTCAATCTAGATCACCTACCAGGTCAATCTAGATCACCTAACAGGTCAATCTAGATCACCTAACAGGTCAATCTAGATCACGTAACAGGTCAATCTAGATCACCTAACAGGTCAATCTAGATCACCTAACAGGTCAATCTGTATCACATAACAGGTCAATCTAGATCACGTAACAGGTCAATCTAGATCACGTAACAGGTAGTTCAGAAAGCAATACGTCTTGTCGTTCATGGTCAACAATTGTTAACACAGAAAGAATTTCTTTATACCGAATGACCTCACTAGAACGTCCCTCTCCCTACAGCCACTACCCCTCTCCCTACAGCCACTACCCCTCTCCCTACAGCCACCACCCCTCTCCCTACAGCCACTACCCCTCTCCCTACAGCCACTACCCCTCTCCCTACAGCCACTACCCCTCTCCCTACAGCCACTACCCCTCTCCCTACAGCCACCACCCCTCTCCCTACAGCCACCACTCCTCTCCCTACAGCCACTACCCCACTCCCTACAGCCACCAGCCCTCTCCCTACAGCCACTACCCCTCTCCCTACAGCCACCACCCCTCTCCCTACAGCCACCAGCCCTCTCCCTACAGCCACTACCCCTCTCCCTACAGCCACCAGCCCTCTCCCTACAGCCACCAGCCCTCTCCCTACAGCCACTACCCCTCTCCCTACAGCCACTACCCCTCTCCCTACAGCCACCACCCCTCTCCCTACAGCCACTACCCCTCTCCCTACAGCCACTACCCCTCTCCCTACAGCCACCAGCCCTCTCCCTACAGCCACCAGCCCTCTCCCTACAGCCACCAGCCCTCTCCCTACAGCCACTAGCCCTCTCCCTACAGTCACCAGCCCTCTCCCTACAGCCACCAGCCCTCTCCCTACAGCCACCAGCCCTCTCCCTACAGCCACAGCCCTCTCCCTACAGCACCAGCCCTCTCCCTACAGCCACTAGCCCCTCTCCCTACAGCCACTACCCCTCTCCCTACAGCCACCAGCCCTCTCCCTACAGCCACATAGCCCCTCTCCCTACAGCCACCTACACCCTCTCCCTACAGCCACCATACCCCTCTCCCTACAGCCACTAGCCCCTCTCCCTACAGCACCATACCCCTGCTCCCTACAAGCCACTAGCCCCTCTCCCTACAGCCACCTAGCCCCTCTCCCTACAGGCCACCAGCCCCTCTCCTACAAGCCTCCAGCCCCTCTCCCGACAGCCACCACCCCGCTCCCAACAGCCACCACACCTCTCCCTACAGCCACCACCCCCACTCCCTACAGCCACCACTCCCTCTCCCTACGCCCCCACCCCTTTTCCCTCCATCCACTACCCCCTCTTTCCTAACTGCCCTACCCCTCTCCAAAAGCAGCCACTGACCCTCTCCCAACAGTCCACTACCCCTACTCCAACAGCCACCCCTCCCCTAAGAAGCCACCACCTTTCCCTACAGCCACCTACCCCTCTCCCTACAGCCACCACCCCTCTCCCTACAGCCACCGACCCCTCTCCCTACAGCCACCACCCCTCTCCCTACAGCCACCACCCCTTTCCCTACAGCCACTACCCCTCTCTCTACAGCCACCAGCACCGCTCTCCCTACAGCCACCACCCCTCTCCCTACAGCCACCACCCCTCTCCCTACAGCCACCACCCCTCTCCCTACAGCCACCACCCCTTTCCCTACAGCCACCACTACCTCTCCCTACAGCCACTAGCCCTGTCCCTACAGCCACCAGCCCTCTCCCTACAGCCACCACCCCTCTCCCTACAGCCACCACCCCTCTCCCTACAGCCACCACCCCTTTCCCTACAGCCACCACTACCCTTCTCCCTACAGCCACTAGCCCTGTCCCTACAGCCACCAGCCCTCTCCCTACAGCCACCACCCCTCTCCCTACAGCCACCACTCCTCTCCCTACAGCCACCAGCCCTCTCCCTACAGCCACCAGCCTTCTCCCTACAGCCACCACCCCCTCTCCCTACAGCCACCACCCCTTCCCTACATGCCCACTACCCCTCACCCTACAGCCACCACGCCCTCTCCCACTACAGCCACTACCCTCTCCCTACAGCCACTACCCTCCCTCCCTACAGCCACCTACCTCCCTTCCCACAGCCACAACCCCTCTCCTACAGCCACTACCCCACTCCCTACAGCCACTACACCCTCTCCCCACAGCCACCAGCCCTCTCCTACAGCCACCAGCCCTCTCCCTACAGCCACCACCCCTCTCCTTACAGCCACCAGCCCTCTCCCTACAGCCTACCAGCCCTCTCCCTACAGCCACCACCTCCTCTCCCTACAGCCTACCAGCCTCTCCCTACAGCCACCACGAGCCCTCTCCCTACAGCCACCCCCTCTCCCTACAGCCACTACCCGTCTCCCTACAGCCACCACCCCTCTCCCTACAGCCACCAGCCCTCTCCCTACAGCCACCAGCCCTCTCCCTACAGCCACCAGCCCTCTCCCTACAGCCACCAGCCCTCTCTCCTACAGCCACCACCCTCTCCCCACAGCCACCAGCCCTCTCCCTACAGCCACCAGCCCTCTCTCCCACACTCCTACACCACCCCCTCTCCCTACAGCCACAGCCCTCTCCCAACAGCCACCACCCTCTCCCTACAGCCACACCTCCCCTCCTACCCTCCGCACCCAACCCTCTCCCTACAGCCACCAGCCCTCTCCCACAGCCACCAGCCCTCTCCCTACAGCCACTACCCCTCTCCTACAGCCACCACCCCTCTCCTACAGCCACCAACCCCTTTCCCTACAGCCACCACTACCCTCTCCCTACAGCCACAGCCCTCTCCCTACGCCACAGCCCTCTCCCTACAGCCACCAGCCCTCTCCCTACAGCCACCACCCCTTCCCTACAGCCACCACTACCCTTCTCCCTAACAGCCACAGCCCTCTCCCTACAGCCACTAGCCCCTCTCCCTACAGCCACCACCCTCTCCCTACAGCCACCAGCCCTCTCCCACACCCTCCCTACACCCTACAGCCACCACCCTCCCTACAGCACCTACCCCTCTCCCTACAGCCACTACCCCCTCTCCCTACAGCCACCACCCCTCTCCCTACAGCCACCAGCCCTCTCCCTACAGCCACCAGCCCTCTCCCTACAGCCACCACCCTCTCCCTACAGCCACCACCCCTTTCCCTACAGCCACCACTACCCTTCTCCCTACAGCCACTAGCCCTCTCCATACAGCCACTAGCCCTCTCCCTACAGCACCACCCTCTCCCTACAGCCACCACCCCTTTCCTACAGCCACCACTACCCTCTCCCTACAGCCACTAGCCCTCTCCCTACAGCCACTACCCTCTCCCTACAGCCACCACCCTCTCCCTACAGCCACCACCCTCTCCCTACAGCCACCAGCCCTCTCCCTACAGCCACCACTCCTCTCCCTACAGCCACCAGCCCTCTCCCTACAGCCACCAGCCCTCTCCCTACAGCCACCACCCCTCTCCCTACAGCCACTACCCCTCTCCCTACAGCCACCACCCCTCTCCCTACAGCCACCAGCCCTCTCCCTACAGCCACTACCCCTCTCCCTACAGCCACCACCCCTCTCCATACAGCCACAACCCCTCTCCCTACAGCCACTACCCCTCTCCCTACAGCCACTACCCCTTTCCCCACAGCCACCAGCCCTCTCCCTACAGCCACTAGCCCTCTCCCTACAGCCACCACCCCTCTCCCTACAGCCACCAGCCCTCTCCCTACAGCCACCAGCCCTCTCCCTACAGCCACCACTCCTCTCCCTACAGCCACCAGCCCTCTCCCTACAGCCACCAGCCCTCTCCCTACAGCCACCACCCCTCTCCCTACAGCCACTACCCCTCTCCCTACAGCCACCACCCCTCTCCCTACAGCCACCAGCCCTCTCCCTACAGCCACTACCCTCTCCCTACAGCCACCACCCCTCTCCATACAGCCACAACCCTCTCCCTACAGCCACTACCCCTCCTACAGCCACTACCCCTTTCCCCCACACCAGCCCTTCCCTACAGCCACTAGCCCTCTCCCTACAGCACCACCCCTCTCCCTACAGCCACCACCCCTCTCCCTACAGCCACCAGCCCTCTCCTACAGCCACTACCCTCCCCTACAGCCACCACCCCTCTCCTACAGCCACCACCCTCTCCCTACAGCCACCAGCCCTCTCCCTACAGCACTGCCCTCTCCTACAGCCACCACCCTCTCCTACAGCCACTACCCTCTCCCTACAGCCACTACCCTTCTCCCTACAGCCACCAGCACCCCTCTCCCTACAGCCACCACCCCTCTCCCTACAGCCACCACCCCTCTAACTACAGCCACCACCCCTTTCCCTACAGCCACCACTACCCTTCTCCTACAGCCACTAGCCCTCTCCCTACAGCCACGAGCCCTCTCCCTACAGCCACCACCCCTCTCCCTACAGCCACCACCCCTCTCCCTACAGCCACTAGCCCTCTCCCTACAGCCACCAGCCCTCTCCCTACAGCCACCACTACCCTTCTCCCTACAGCCACTAGCCCTCTCCCTACAGCCACCAGCCCTCTCCCTACAGCCACCAGCCCTCTCCCTACAGCCACCAGCCCTCTCCCTACAGCCACCACCCCTCTCCCTACAGCCACCAGCCCTCTCCCTACAGCCACCAGACCCTCTCCCTACAGCCACTACCCCTCTCCCTACAGCCACCACCCCTTTCCCTACAGCCACCACCCCTTTCCCTACAGCCACCACTACCCTTCTCCCTACAGCCACTAGCCCTCTCCCTACAGCCACCAGCCCTCTCCCAACAGCCACCAGCCCTCTCCCTACAGCCACCAGCCCTCTCCCTACAGCCACCAGCCCTCTCCCTACAGCCACCAACCCTCTCCCTACAGCCATCAGCCCTCTCCCTACAGCCACCACCCCTCTCCCTACAGCCACCAGCCCTCTCCCTACAGCCACCAGCCCTCTCCCTACAGCCACTACCCCTCTCCCTACCGCCACCAGCCCTCTCCCTACAGCCACCAGCCCTCTCCCTACAGCCACTACCCCTCTCCCTACAGCCACCAGCCCTCTCCCTACAGCCACCAGCCCTCTCCCAACAGCCACCAGCCCTCTCCCTACAGCCACCAGCCCTCTCCCTACAGCCACCAGCCCTCTCCCTACAGCCACCAGCCCTCTCCCTACAGCCACCTACCCCTCTCCCTACAGCCACTACCCCTCTCCCTACAGCCACCAACCCTCTCCCTACAGCCACAACCCCTCTCCCTACAGCCACCAGCCCTCTCCCTACAGCCACCACCCCTCTCCCTACAGCCACCAGCCCTCTCCCCACAGCCACCAGCCCTCTCCCTACAGCCACAAGCCCTCTCCCACAGCCACCAGCCCTCTCCCTACAGCCACAGCCCTCTCCCTACAGCCACACCCCTCTCCCTACAGCCACCAGCCCCTCTCCCCACAGCCACCAGCCCTCCTCTCTACAGCCACCAGCCCCCTCTCCCCACCAGCCCTACCCCTCTCCCTACATCCACCACCCCTCTCCCTACAGCCATCACCCCTCTCCCTACAGCCACTACCCCTCTCCCTACAGCCATCACCCCTCTCCCTACAGCCACTACCCCTCTCCATACAGCCACCAGCCCTCTCCCAGCTCCCCACACCCCCTCCCTACCTTCTTCAGCCTGACCACTCTCCTGTTCCTCTCACCTACTCCTCAGACCTGCCTCGTCCTGCAGACCATCGGAGTCGCGCCACCGCCTGCCAGACCTCCGAGACGAGCCTCGTCCTGCAGACCTGAAGGGCCTCGTCCTGCAGACCTGGAGGGCCTCGTCCTGCAGACCTGAAGGGCCTCGTCCTGCAGACCTGGAGGGCCTCGTCCTGCAGACCTGGAGGGCCTCGTCCTGCAGACCTGGAGGGCCTCGTCCTGCAGACCTGGAGGGCCTCGTCCTGCAGACCTGGAGGGCCTCGTCCTGCAGACCTGGAGGGCCTCGTCTGTCACGGCCTTTCAGAGGCCTCGTGCACCTGGAGACCTCGTCACTAGACTCAACACCCTACTGTCCTCCAGCAGATAACCTGGAGGACCACATCTTGTATATCTGGAGACTTCCCATGTACTGTCCTCCAGCAGATAACCTGGTCATAGACCATCAGGTCTTGTGTTATCTGGTCCTTCCCATGTACTGTCCTCCAGCAGATAACCTGGTCATAGACCATCAGGTCTTGTGGATCTGTCCTTCCCATGTACTGTCCTCCAGCAGATAACCTGGTCATAGACCATCAGGTCTTGTGTTATTTGTCCTTCCCATGTACTGTCCTCCAGCAGATAACCTGGTCATAGACCATCAGGTCTTGTGTTATCTGTCCTTCCCATGTACTGTCCTCCAGCAGATAACCTGGTCATAGACCATCATCTCTTGTGTTATCTGTCCTTCCCATGTACTGTCCTCCAGCAGATAACCTGGTCATAGACCATCAGGTCTTGTGTTATCTGTCCTTCCCATGTACTGTCCTCCAGCAGATAACCTGGTCATAGACCATCAGGTCTTGTGTTATCTGTCCTTCCCATGTACTGTCCTCCAGCAGATAACCTGGTCATAGACCATCATCTCTTGTGTTATCTGTCCTTCCCATGTACTGTCCTCCAGCAGATAACCTGGTCATAGACCATCATCTCTTGTGTTATCTGTCCTTCCCATGTACTGTCCTCCAGCAGATAACCTGGTCATAGACCATCAGCTCTTGTGTTATCTGTCCTTCCCATGTACTGTCCTCCAGCAGATAACCTGGTCATAGACCATCAGCTCTTGTGTTATCTGTCCTTCCCATGTACTGTCCTCCAGCAGATAACCTGGTCATAGACCATCAGCTCTTGTGTTATCTGTCCTTCACATGTACTGTCCTCCAGCAGATAACCTGGTCATAGACCATCAGGTCTTGTGTTATCTGTCCTTCCCATGTACTGTCCTCCAGCAGATAACCTGGTCATAGACCATCAGCTCTTGTGTTATCTGTCCTTCCCATGTACTGTCCTCCAGCAGATAACCTGGTCATAGACCATCAGGTCTTGTGTTATCTGTCCTTCCCATGTACTGTCCTCCAGCAGATAACCTGGTCATAGACCATCAGCTCTTGTGTTATCTGTCCTTCCCATGTACTGTCCTCCAGCAGATAACCTGGTCATAGACCATCATCTCTTGTGTTATCTGTCCTTCCCATGTATTGTCCTCCAGCAGATAACCTGGTCATAGGCCATCAGGTCTTGTGTTATCTGTCCTTCCCATGTACTGTCCTCCAGCAGATAACCTGGTCATAGACCATCAGCTCTTGTGTCATCTGTCCTTCCCATGTACTGTCCTCCAGCAGATAACCTGGTCATAGACCATCATCTCTTGTGTTATCTGTCCTTCCCATGTACTGTCCTCCAGCAGATAACCTGGTCATAGACCATCATCTCTTGTGTTATCTGCCCTTCCCATGTACTGTCCTCCAGCAGATAACCTGGTCATAGACCATCAGCTCTTGTGCTATCTGTCCTTCCCATGTACTGTCCTCCAGCAGATAACCTGGTCATAGACCATCATCTCTTGTGTTATCTGTCCTTCCCATGTACTGTCCTCCAGCAGATAACCTGGTCATAGACCATCAGCTCTTGTGTTATCTGTCCTTCCCATGTACTGTCCTCCAGCAGATAACCTGGTCATAGACCATCAGCTCTTGTGTTATCTGTCCTTCCCATGTACTGTCCTCCAGCAGATAACCTGGTCATAGACCATCAGCTCTTGTGTTATCTGTCCTTCCCATGTACTGTCCTCCAGCAGATAACCTGGTCATAGACCATCATCTCTTGTGTTATCTGTCCTTCCCATGTACTGTCCTCCAGCAGATAACCTGGTCATAGACCATCAGCTCTTGTGTTATCTGTCCTTCCCATGTACTGTCCTCCAGCAGATAACCTGGTCATAGGCCATCAGCTCTTGTGCTATCTGTCCTTCCCATGTACTGTCCTCCAGCAGATAACCTGGTCATAGACCATCAGCTCTTGTGTTATCTGTCCTTCCCATGTACTGTCCTCCAGCAGATAACCTGGTCATAGACCATCAGCTCTTGTGTTATCTGTCCTTCCCATGTACTGTCCTCCAGCAGATAACCTGGTCATAGACCATCAGGTCATGTGTTATCTGTCCTTCCCATGTACTGTCCTCCAGCAGATAACCTGGTCATAGACCATCAGGTCTTGTGTTATCTGTCCTTCCCATGTACTGTCCTCCAGCAGATAACCTGGTCATAGACCATCAGGTCTTGTGTTATCTGTCCTTCCCATGTACTGTCCTCCAATGTACTGATAGTCTTTATCCATACATGTGCTGGAAATATCGACATATGTACGACCAGACACACATTCCACAACATTCCTGGTCATGTGTTCCGGGTATGTGTATGTGTGTGTGTGTGTGTGTGTGTGTGTGTGTGTGTGTGTGTGTGTAGCCGTCTGCCGCTACATGCTATTCCTCACGGCTCTGCCACTGGTGCTGTGTGTGTGTGGTTCATGTGTACATCACGTTGTCTCGCTGTGGTGAGGGGTCGTGTGGTTCCATAGAAATTTTTGTGGTGCCTGGATGTGGAAAGGGAGCTGTGGTTTCGGTGCATTATACATGACAGCTAGAGACTGAGTGTGAACGAATGTGGCCTTTGTTGTCTTTTCCTAGCGCTACCTCGCACACATGCGGGGGGAGGGGGTTTTCATGTGTGGCGGCGTGGCGACGGGAACAATCGCATGTTTACCAAATGGCGTCCTAGCTTCGTCTCTTTGATGTATATCAACTGACTGTTATATTTCTGTCTTGTGTCTCCCCTGATGATGTGATTATTACACGAAAGTGCACTTGGGAACTTATCGTGTTTCATTTTCCCCGTGGACTCATAGGAATATATATATATATATATATATATATATATATATATATATATATATATATATATATATGCAAGTTACCATTGGAAAGAGAAAATAAAAACGGTAAGATCTTTCGTTTATTACATCCTCTGTCTGTAATAAACGAATGATCTCACCGTTTTTATTTTCTCTTTCCAGTGGTGATTGTTGTATATATATATATATATCCCTGGGGATAGGAGAGAAAGAATACTTGCCACGTATTCCCTGCGTGTCGTAGAAGGCGACTAAAAGGGGAGGGAGCGGGGGGCTAGTAATCCCCCTCCCCCCCATTTTTTCTTTTTGAAAAAGAAGGTTCAGTCATCTGTTTTTAGCGTTCCCTAACTAACGCGGGAAATGGCGAATATGTGAAGAACATATATTTTTATCTCTGTGGTGTGTGTGTGTGTGTGTGTGTGTGTGTGTGTGTGAGGAGGGGGAATACTTTATTCAAAGCACTGTTTTAAAAAGGCTGTTGCATATTTAACATTCTAGCTTATTTTCTAAGATTTTCTCTCAACACATTTTCCTTCGTCAAATATTGTGTGAGCTAAATGTCCTATATTCATTTTCACATTATTTTTGAGCTGCACGAGAGCTTCTGGCAACACAATATAAAGCACAAAACGGGAATGAATTGCATCTTGAAATGTTACCAATGAAGATCAGTGACGCTCATGATGTGTTGATTGGTGGACCGTGTTCCTTCGGAGTTCATTTGTGGCAGTGTGGTACTTAAGGGTCAAACTTGTTGGGTCGACGGTTGGGGCGCTTGCCTGACGTCCCCGCACCTGGGAAACTCCAGTCGACTTATATATATATATATATATATATATATATATATATATATATATATATATATATATATATATATATATATATATATATATATATTATCCCTGGGGATAGGGGAGAAAGAATACTTTTCACGTATTCCCTGCGTGTCGTAGAAGGCGACTAAAACGGAAGGGAGCGGGGGGCTGGAAACCCTCCCCTCTCGTTTTTAATTTTCTAAAAGAAGGAACAGAGAAGGGGGCCAATTGAGGATATTCCCTCAAAGGCTCAGTCCTCTGTTCTTAACGCTACCTCGCTAACGCGGGAAATGGCGAATAGTATGAAATATATATATATATATATATATATATATATATATATATATATATATATATATATATATATATATATATATTTTTTTTTTTTATACTTTGTCGCTGTCTCCCGCGTTTGCGAGGTAGCGCAAGGAAACAGCCGAAAGAAATGGCCCACCCCACCCCCCATACACATGTATATACATACGTCCACACACGCAAATATACATACCTACACAGCTTTCCATGGTTTACCCCAGACGCTTCACATGCCCTGATTCAATCCACTGACAGCACGTCAACCCCGGTATACCACATCGCTCCAATTCACTCTATTCCTTGCCCTCCTTTCACCCTCCTGCATGTTCAGGCCCCGATCACACAAAATCTTTTTCACTCCATCTTTTCCACCTCCAATTTGGTCTCCCTCTTCTCCTCTTCCCTCCACCTCCGACACATATATCCTCTTGGTCAATCTTTCCTCACTCATCTCTCCATGTGCCCAAACCACTTCAAAACACCCTCTTCTGCTCTCTCAACCACGCTCTTTTTATTTCCACACATCTCTCTTACCCTTACGTTACTCACTCGATCAAACCACCTCACACCACACATTGTCCTCAAACATCTCATTTCCAGCACATCCATCCTCCTGCGCACAACTCTATCCATAGCCCACGCCTCGCAACCATACAACATTGTTGGAACCACTATTCCTTCAAACATACCCATTTTTGCTTTCCGAGATAATGTTCTCGACTTCCACACATTCTTCAAGGCTCCCAGGATTTTCGCCCCCTCCCCCACCCTATGATCCACTTCCGCTTCCATGGTTCCATCCGCTGCCAGATCCACTCCCAGATATCTAAAACACTTCACTTCCTCCAGTTTTTCTCCATTCAAACTCACCTCCCAATTGACTTGACCCTCAACCCTACTGTACCTAATAACCTTGCTCTTATTCACATTTACTCTTAACTTTCTTCTTCCACACACTTTACCAAACTCAGTCACCAGCTTCTGCAGTTTCTCACATGAATCAGCCACCAGCGCTGTATCATCAGCGAACAACAACTGACTCACTTCCCAAGCTCTCTCATCCCCAACAGACTTCATACTTGCCCCTCTTTCCAAAACTCTCGCATTTACCTCCCTAACAACCCCATCCATAAACAAATTAAACAACCATGGAGACATCACACACCCCTGCCGCAAATCTACATTCACTGAGAACCAATCACTTTCCTCTCTTCCTACACGTACACATGCCTTACATCCTCGATAAAAACTTTTCACTGCTTCTAACAACTTTCCTCCCACACCATATATTCTTAATACCTTCCACAGAGCATCTCTATCAACTCTATCATATGCCTTCTCCAGATCCATAAATGCTACATACAAATCCATTTGCTTTTCTAAGTATTTCTCACATACATTCTTCAAAGCAAACACCTGATCCACATATCCTCTACCACTTCTGAAACCATATATATATATATATATATATATATATATATATATATATATATATATATATATATATATATATATATATATATATATATGTATATATATATATATATATATATATATATATATATATATATATATATATATATATATATATATATACATACATACATATACATATATATATATATTATCCCTGGGGATAGGGGAGAAAGAATACTTCTCACGTATTCCCTGCGTGTCGTAGAAGGCGACTAAAAGGGGAGGGAGCGGGGGGCTGGAAACCCTCCCCTCTCGTTTTTAATTTTCCAAAAGAAGGAACAGAGAAGGGGGCCAAGTGAGGATATTCCCTCAAAGGCTCAGTCCTCTGTTCTTAACGCTACCTCGCTAACGCGGGAAATGGCGAATAGTATGAAATATATATATATATATATATATATATATATATATATATATATATATATATATATGTTCCCTGGGGATAGGGGAGAAAGAATACTTCCCACGTATTCCCTGCGTGTCGTAGAAGGCGACTAAAAGGGGAGGGAGCGGGGGGCTGGAAATCCTCCCCTCTCGTTTTTTTTTAATTTTCCAAAAGAAGGAACAGAGAATTGGGCCAGGTGAGGGTATTCCCTCAAAGGCCCACTCCTCTGTTCTTAACGCTACCTCGCTAATGCGGGAAATGGCGAATAGTTTGAAAGAAAAGAAAAGAATATATATATATATATATATATATATATATATATATATATATATATATATATATATATATATATATATATATATATATATATTCTTTTTTTTTTTGCCGCTGTCTCCCGCGTTTGCGAGGTAGCGCAAGGAAACAGACGAAAGAAATGGCCCAACCCACCCCCATACACATGTATATACATACGTCCACACACGCAAATATACATACCTACACAGCTTTCCATGGTTTACCCCAGACGCTTCACATGCCCTCATTCAATCCACTGACAGCACGTCAACCCCGGTATACCACATCGATCCAATTCACTCTATTCCTTGCCCTCCTTTCACCCTCCTGCATGTTCAGGCCCCGATCACACAAAATCTTTTTCACTCCATCTTTCCACCTCCAATTTGGTCTCCCACTTCTCCTCGTTCCCTCCACCTCCGACACATATATCCTCTTGGTCAATCTTTCCTCACTCATTCTCTCCATGTGCCCAAACCATTTCAAAACACCCTCTTCTGCTCTCTCAACCACGCTCTTTTTATTTCCACACATCTCTCTTACCCTTACGTTACTTACTCGATCAAACCACCTCACACCACACATTGTCCTCAAACATCTCATTTCCAGCACATCCATCCTCCTGCGCACAACTCTATCCATAGCCCACGCCTCGCAACCATACAACATTGTTGGAACCACTATTCCTTCAAACATACCCATTTTTGCTTTCCGAGATAATGTTCTCGACTTCCACACATTCTTCAAGGCTCCCAGGATTTTCGCCCCCTCCCCCACCCTATGATTCACTTCCGCTTCCATGGTTCCATCCGCTGCCAGATCCACTCCCAGATATCTAAAACACTTTACTTCCTCCAGTTTTTCTCCATTCAAACTTACCTCCCAATTGACTTGACCCTCAACCCTACTGTACCTAATAGCCTTGCTCTTATTCACATTTACTCTTAACTTTCTTCTTTCACACACTTTACCAAACTCAGTCACCAGCTTCTGCAGTTTCTCACATGAATCAGACACCCGCGCTGTATCATCAGCGAACAACAACTGACTCACTTTCCAAGCTCTCTCATCCACAACAGACTTCATATATATATATATATATATATATATATATATATATATATATATATATATATATATATATATATATATATATATATATACGTATATATATATATATATATATATATATATATATATATATATATATATATATATATATATATATATATATATATATATATATTATTCCTGGGGATAGGGGATTAAGAATACTTCCCACGTATTCCCTGCGTGTCGTAGAAGGCGACTAAAAGGGGAGGGAGCGTGGGGGCTGGAAATCTTCCCCTCTCGTTTTTTTTTTTAATTTTCCAAAAGAAGGAACAGAGGGGACCAGGTGAGGATATTCCAAAAAAGGCCCAGTTCTCTGTTCTTAACGCTACCTCGCTAACGCGGGAAATGGCGAATAGTTTAAAAGAAAGATATATGTATATATATATATGTATACATTGAGATGTATAGGTATGTATATTTGCGTATGTGGACGTATGTATATACGTGTGTATGTGGGTGGGTTGGGCCATTCTTTCGTCTGTTTCCTTGCGCTAACGCGGCAGAGAGCGACAAAGCAATATATATATATATATATAAATATATATATATATATATATATATATATATATATATATATATATATATATATATATATATATATTATCCCTGGGGATAGGAGATTAAGTATACTTCCCACGTATTCCCTGCGTGTCGTAGAAGGCGACTAAAAGGGGAGGGAGCGGGGGGCTGGAAATCCTCCCCTCTCGTCTTTTTTTTAATTTTCCAAAAGAAGGAACAGAGGGGGCCAGGTGAGGATATTCCAAAAAAGGCCCAGTTCTCTGTTCTTAACGCTACCTCGCTAACGCGGGAAATGGCGAATAGTTTAAAAAGAAAGATATATATATATATATATATATATATATATATATATATATACATATATATATATATATATATATATATATATATACATTGAGATGTATAGGTATGAATATTTGCGTGTGTGGACGTGTATGTATATACATGTGTACGTGGGTGGGTTGGGCCATTCTTTGGTCTGTTTCCTTGCGCTAACGCGGCAGAGAGCGACAAAGCAATATATATATATATATATATATATATATATATATATATATATATATATATATATATATATATATATATATATATATATAATGTAACTTCCTTTTTCATGTGCAACCTTACCTTCCCTCGTCTAACTCACTCCACTGTCATGTCTAGCCACACTTGTAACATACATAATTGCCCTCCAGCAGCTGGTCCTCATGTTACCCTACCCTCCGTATTTCTGGTTTATTCTGCAGTGACACCTGAAATTTAAGTTTATTCCCGTGTTCTATCTTTCCACAAATGATTATTGGTAATTATATATGCCTCCCTCCTGTATTTGTACCCAGCTCAGCTCCCTCTACGTCTTTTCTTGCCTCAACTGTTACGTCTTATCTAACCCCAGTACGTTATCATTTTCCCCCACAATTAAAAATTACTCACTTTTTTTTTTAATTCTTATTCAGTTCGTAAAAACTATTGAAGATCTCTCGAAGCTGCGTAGGATCATGTTGCGGTTCGAACCCCTCTCTCCGGCGTCTCATGTGAACCTGTTGTTGCTCGCTCGAGTCTCGCCTCACAACTGACACCACAACAAGTTGTTGCTCTTGTTTCTCACAACCCCACAATCAACAACCCCTTCTCCCACACTACTGCTATTTATTTTCGTCACATAATCACTTCACTTGGGATTTATTCCTGTGTTTACTCATGTGTTTATTCATATTTTTCTTCGTGTTTATTGATCGTAAGTACCAGTCTTCAACCTGTTTACTACACATGTCAACTGCTGTGTTGATTGGTCGACCTGACGTCAACTGCTGTGTTGATTGGTCGACCAGGCGTTAACTGCTGTGTTGATTGGTCGACCAGACGTCAACTGCTGTGTTGACTGGTCGACCAAACGTCAACTGCTGTGTTGATTGGTCGACCTGACGTCAACTGCTGTGTTGACTGGTCGACCAATCACACCTTCCCAATCTCTGTCACTTCCACCCAATATTTTCCTGGTTTTTCTTGTTTTTCTAACATGTTACAGATTCATTTATCTGTGTTGTGTCTTGAGTTTGGTTATTGACTGATGGAGACTGGAGCTCGCCCGGGCATACAAACATTGGATCATATTTGTGAGACGATACACAATGATTTCTCTCGGGTTTCCAACAGCGAAGCGTACAGTTGCTGAGTTGGGGATATACACGGGTCATTCGAGTAGAACTACTGCTTTAACTACCTGACCGGTGGGTCATTAGGTTAAATTAGTTATTGAGGTAGTTATCTTGGTTCTCTGTGACAGATCTCTGGTCGGATGGTGTGTGTGGGGAGGGAGGGAAGATGGCTGGCTCAGCGAGGGTGTGTGTGTGTGTGGGGAGGGAGGGAAGATGGCTGGCTCAGCGAGGGTGTGTGTGTGTGTGGGGAGGGAGGGAAGATGGCTGGCTCAGCGAGGGTGTGTGTGTGTGGGGAGGGAGGGAAGATGGCTGGCTCAGCGAGGGTGTGTGTGTGTGTGTGTGTGTGTGTGAGTTCACCACGCCTGGCAGCGCCCACCGCTGGCGAAGGCGTTCGTCGTCATGTTCTCACATTTTGACGTAACGTTTATGATTTCTGGCCCACTCCCGCCAGGGTAACAGCCCTCCTCCTCCCTCCTTTCCCTCCTTCCTTCCCTCCAGCACGACGGGCGGACCCTCCCTGGGCCGTGCGGTGCGCGTCCCTGACCAGACCACGAAGGTATGACCTCCACATCATTGTGACCTGCCATGTTATGGAGCCTCAGAGCTAGCATAACTCAAGGGTCGTACCGTACTGTCCTGCTCAGGGGTCGTACCGTACTGTCCTGCTCAGGGGTCGTACCGTACTGTTCTACTCAGGGGTCGTACCGTCCTGCTCAGGGGTCGTCCCGTAGCGTCCTGCTCAAGGGTCGTCCCGTACCGTCCTGCTTGAGGGTCGTACCTTCCCGTCCTACTCAGGGGTCGTACCGTACTGTCCTACTCAGGAGTCGTACCGTACCGTCCTACTCAGGAGTCGTACCGTACCGTCCTGCTCAGGGGTCGTACCGTACCGTCCTACTCAGGGGTCGTACCGTACTGTCCTGCTCAGGGGTCGTACCGTACTGTTCTACTCAGGGGTCGTGCCGTACTGTCCTGCTCAAGGGTCGTACCGTACTGTTCTACTCAGGGGTCGTACCGTACCGTCCTACTCAGGGGTCGTACCGTACCGTCCTGCTTAGGGGTTGTCCCGTAGCGTCCTGCTCAAGGGTCGTACCGTACCGTCCTACTCAGGGGTCGTACCGTACTGTCCTACTCAGGAGTCGTACCGTACCGTCCTACTCAGGAGTCGTACCGTACCGTCCTGCTCAGGGGTCGTACCGTACCGTCCTACTCAGGGGTCGTATCGTACTGTCTTGCTCAAGGGTCGTACCGTACTGTCCTACTCAGGGGTCGTACCGTACTGTCCTACTCAGGGGTCGTACCGTACTGTCGTACTCAGGGGTCGTACCGTACTGTCATGCTCAAGGGTCGTACCGTACTGTCCTACTCAGGGGTCGTACCGTACCGTCCTGCTTAGGGGTTGTCCCGTAGCGTTCTGCTCAAGGGTCGTACCGTACCGTCCTACTCAGGGGTCGTACCGTACTGTCCTACTCAGGGATCGTACCGTACTGTCCTACTCAGGAGTCGTACCGTACCGTCCTGCTCAAGGGTCGTCCCGTACCGTCCTCCTCGAGGGTCGTCCCGTCCTGCTCTAGGGTCGTCCCGTACCGTCGTGCTCGAGAGTCGTACCTTCCCGTCCTGCTTCAGGGTCGTACCGTCCTGCTCAAGGTTCGTCCCGTACCGTCCTGCTTCAGGGTCGTACCGTCCTGCTCGAAGGTCGTACCTTCCCGTCCTGCTTCAGGGTCGTACCGTCCTGCTCGAGGGTCGTCCCGTCCTACTCAAAGGTCGTCCCATACCATCTTGCTCAAGGGTCGTACCATCCTGCTCGAGGGTGGTACCATCCTACTCAAGGGTCGTCCCGTACCCTCCTGCTCAAGGGTCGTACCATCCTGCTCAGGGGTCGTCCTGTACCGTCCTGCTCAAGGGTTGTACCTTCCCGTCCTGTTCAAGGGTTGTAGCTTCCCGTCCTGCTCGAGGGTCGTACCGTCCTGCTCAAGGGTCGTACGTTCCCGTCCTGCTCGAGGGTCGTACCTTCCCGTCCTGCTCGAGGGACGTACCTTCCCGTCCTACTCGAGGGTCGTACCGTCCTGCTCGAGGGTCGTCCCGTCCTGCTCGAGGGTCGTACCTTACCGTCCTGCTCAAGGGTCGTACCTTCCCGTCCTGCTCGAGGGTCGTACCTTCCCGTCCTGTTCAAGGGTTGTAGCTTCCCGTCCCGCTCGAGGGTCGTACCTTCCCGTCCTGCTCGAGGGTCGTACCTTCCCGTCCTGCTCGAGGGTCGTACCTTCCCGACCTGCTCGAGGGTCGTACCGTCCTGCTCGAGGGTCGTCCCGTCCTGCTCGAGGGTCGTACCTTCCCGTCCTGCTCGAGGGTCGTACCTTCCCGTCCTGATCGAGGGTCGTACCTTCCCGTCTTGCTCAAGGGTCGTACCTTCCCGTCCTGCTCAAGGGTCGTACCTTCCCGTCCTGCTCGAGGGTCGTACCGTCCTGCTCGAGGGTCGTACCTTCCCGTCCTACTCGAGGGTCGTACCTTCCCGTCCTGCTCAAGGGTCGTACCTTCCCCTCCTGCTGGAGGGTCGTACCTTCCCGTGCTGCTGAAGGGTGGTCCCGTGCCGTCCTGCTGGAGGGTCGTATCTTCCCGTGCTGCTCGAGGGTCGTACCTTCCCGTCCTGCTGGAGGGTCGTACCTTCCCGTGCTGCTGGAGGGTCGTGCCGTGTGGTGGGCGAGAGGATGAAGCTGGTGATGTTTATCAGGTCGTCTTCATCAACACAAACATGGTAAGATCATCGTATATTTTCACTGCAGATCTGGCAACTGTGAAAGCCAACCCACTGACTGACTCCCACTGGCATGAACTGTTAACACCTTAAGAAAAGACAAATAAATAAACTGAAATAAATAGCCAACTGAAAATACCTTTTCTTAACTACCCTTAACAGCCACCAACGACCTAGTTCATCGTATAGATTGTCGTACGACCGAAATAGAGCAATTTTCTCTGAGGTTTTGGTCCATCTACGACTGCCATACACTTTCGTTGTTCGTTCAACGAAGTTTATCAACGAAGTGTGGATAACAAAGGTACAATATAACGTACGTCTTTGAACGTAAGAGGGAGGGAGGCAGTGAGTGAGGGAGTGAGTGAGGGAGGGAGGGAGTGAGGGAGGGAGGGAGTGAGGGAGGGAAAGAGGGCGCTGGCGTACAGCTTCGTTCTCCACTTCCGGATCATCCGCGTCCTCTGATTGGCTGGGTAATCCGTTGATCTGGGCATTGATCACTCGCGTATGAATGAGGCAGCATTAATCATACAGCACATTGCCTCAACTACAAACATCCACAAAGGTTACATTTCCACTCAAGCTGGGTCATTATAATGCAATGTTCTGCCCTGTGCCGGGGATGGCCGGTGTGTGGGAGCCGTGGTGAGGGGCAGGTCAGGCCTCCTAGGACGTAAAGAAATGATTTCCCACAGTCCTAGCTCGTAAGGCTAGGCCTGCCTGTGTCCATCCTCCACATACAGACAGGTAATCAACCTTAAATTCTGAAGCAAACAACGAAGCAGTTCAGGTTTGTGAGTCGTTTTATACAAGTGATTATAATTTCTTTGTTCTCGTGTTTGGTGTTGATTTAGGCACCTGAATAATGATGTCGTGATTGTATATTTAATCGAATCTGAGCAGTTTCTATGATCATTCTCTCTCTCTCTCTCTCTCTCTCTCTCTCTCTCTCTCTATATATATATATATATATATATATATATATATATATATATATATATATATATATATATATATACATAATTGCCTTAGGACGTAAGCATCAATAACAAACAGACAATGGCCTCAGATGCTGCCATGCAACTTGTGTGTGTGTTGTGCACAACGCTCCACCACCACTATAGCCAACGTCCACGGTCAAGCCCCACACACCCCTGCATGGATGATCTACGACCCTTCGTCTACTCTGGACCAGCCCCATGACAGCACGCCGCCGCCCCGCCCCCCATATATCACATCGATCTAGGTCATTCTATCCAACGTTTGCCTTTTTGCCCCTTCGAAAGTTCAAGCCCCGATACCCCAAAGCTTGCTTCCCCCGCCACACCATGTACTGGTAGCGCCTTCCTCGACGCACATACGAGTCCCAGGTCACACCAGGTCAGTCCCAAGCCTCCAAGATCCCACTGCGACGCCCATACGAGTCCCAGGTCACGCCAAGTCAGTCCCAATCTTCCAAGATCCCACGGCGACGCCCATACGAGTCCCAGGTCACGCCAGGTCAGTCGCAAGCCTCCAAGATCCCACTGCGACGCCCATACAAGTCCCAGGTCACGCCAGGTCAGTCGCAATTACCAACGCTGGGATCTGCATCTCTCTAACCCACACTGTACACAGGGTATACACCTGGCCACGTGAAGGATGACGCCCCACACACACACACACACACACACACACACACACACACACACACACCCCGGCGAGGAGACGTGTTAGCAGGACACACATGTGTGCAGGTGGGAGGGACGCCCCTGCAACTGTCACGTCCCACGACGACCCCCAGTCTCTCTCGTTACTGTACACACACACACACACACACACACACACACGTCTCTCTCTCAGCCTCCACCATGGCCCTCACCCTGGACCCTCCTCCTCCCACTCTTCTTCCTCCTCCTCCTCCTCTTCCTCTTCCTCCCACTCCTCCTCCTCCTCTTCCTCCTCCTCTCACTCCTCCTCCTCCCACTCTTGCTCCTCCTCCCTCTCTTCCTCCTCCTCCCACTCCTCCTCCTCCTCCCACTCCTCCTCCTCTTCTTCTCCTCCTCCTCCTCCTCCTCCTCCTCCTCCCACTCCTCCTCCTCCTCCTCCTCTTCTTCTTCCTCCTCCTCCTCCTCCTCCTCCTCTTCCTCTTCCTCCCACTCCTCCTCCTCCTCTTCCTCTCCCCACTCTTCCTCCTCTCTTCTTCTCCTCTTCCTCTTCCTCCTCCTCCTCTTCCTCCTCCTCCTGGTCCGGAGCATCAGCTCGGCCTGGCGCCCGCCCACGTCACCTCCCTCAGGTAATCACCTCGTTACATATGTAAGCATCATCAATGAGTTAAGAGGTCAAGTGTCGTTAAGAGAGGTCATGAGTTCAGGAGGATTATCACCTTAATTACCCAACGCTGCCTTCGCCCTCCGCCTCTCCTGTAGCGATGGATGACCACCCCATCTTGCCTCAGCCACAGTATTGTCCAACATGTGTAGTCACCATACTGTGGTACGAGGATTAATCATCATCACGGAGCCATGATCAACCACGGGAGCGATTGATCAACCACCATCGTTACCCTTCACCGAGACATGGATTGATCAGTCATGACATACGATAAGATCATGATCAATCACCAACATGATGGTAATGATCGATTAATCACCTGACGCCCACACGCTATATTGCTGATCAATCATCAATTACGCGACGTAACAGCCCAGGGATCAATGATCATTTACAGACAGGTCCTGAAACAAGGTATGTAAGACAGGAGTCACACCAAGTGGTAGTTATGTACGTAAGTGGTAGTTATGTACGTAAGTGGTAGTTATGTACGTAAGTGGTAGTTATGTACGTAAGTGGTAGTTGTGTACGTAAGTGGTAGTTATGTACGTAAGTGGTAGTTGTGTACGTAAGTGGTAGTTATGTACGTAAGTGGTAGTTATGTACGTAAGTGGTAGTTATGTACGTAAGTGGTAGTTATGTACGTAAGTGGTAGTTGTGTACGTAAGTGGTAGTTATGTACGTAAGTGGTAGTTATGTACGTAAGTGGTAGTTGTGTACGTAAGTGGTAGTTATGTACGTAAGTGGTAGTTGTGTACGTAAGTGGTAGTTATGTACGTAAGTGGTAGTTATGTACGTAAGTGGTAGTTATGTACGTAAGTGGTAGTTATGTACGTAAGGACCAGAGGATGAGTGGAGTAGTAGATAGATACACTGGATAGTTATTAGAAATAGATAACACTAGGAGAGATACCCAGCCCCTTGTGACGACTGTACGACCCATGAGCACGACGGAACGACCCACGAGGGAGACGGTACGACCCTTGAGCACGACGGTGCGACCCCTGAGCAAACGGTACGACCCTTAAGCACGATGGTACGACCCTTGAGCACGACGGTGCGACCCACGAGGGAGACGGTACGACCCTTGAGCACGACGGTGCGACCCTTGAGCACGACGGTACGACCCTTGAGCACGACGGTACGACCCTTGAGCACGACGGTACAACCCACGTGGGAGGCGGTACGACCCTTGAGCATGACGGTACGACCCTTGAGCACGACGGTACGACCCTTGAGCACGACGGTGCGACCCTTGAGCACGACGGTACGACCCTTGAGCACGACGGTACAACCCACGAGGGAGGCGGTACGACCCTTGAGCATGACGGTACGACCCTTGAGCACGACGGTGCGACCCCTGAGCACGACGGTATGACCCTTTAGCACGACAGTACGACCCTTGAAGACGACGGTACGACCCTTGAGCACGACGTTACGGCCCTTGAGCACAATGGTACGACCCTTGAGAACGACGGTACGACCCACGAGGGAGAGGGTACGACCCTTAAGCACGATGGTACGACCCTTAAGCACGATGGTACGACCCTTAAGCACGATGGTACGACCCACGAGGGAGAGGGTACGACCCTCAGGTAAGATGGGCTGACCTCAGAGGCACCATATAGTCTACCAACATGCCAGGAAGTGAACAAATGACTCACAGGACCCATGGTGTTTAGGTCGACCGTCTACGTCATCCAAATTCATTATCGCTTTACCTTGTATATATAAAACAAGAGATTACGAACCTACCTATAACGAATTCCTAACATTAACTAGAGCTTACGCGTAGCGCTCACCGCATATCTGGCTTGAACAACAATACTGTCTCTCTCTGCTTATATAGATCTGTTTTTAGCAAAATGGATACAGTCATCGGTTGATCAAATCCAGTATAGCCAAAGGCTGGCGATGTGCAGAGAAAATACACATTGTGCCTTTCCATATATATATCACAGTGGTAGTCTAGTGATCAGTGGTATTTTGTCACAGTGGTTGGGATGTGGCTGTTCTCGCAGTGGTCTGTACCAGCTCGGATGGGTTCAGTGTGGTCGTGGTGACGAACTGCAACACGGGGACGTGGGATCTCAGGCGGTGTGGAGGTGTGGCGGTGACGGGGATGGTGCAGTAACTTCATCCCGAGGAGGAGGAACTAGTGTGTTGTGGGCCTCATGATGGCTGGTGTGAGAGTGACACAAGATGATCTTGTGGTACCATATTCACATCCCCCAGAGATGACCATGCACACATCCCCCCCCTAGACACGACCACACACCCAACACCCAGAGATGACCATACACACATCCCCCCCAGACACGACCACACACCCAACACCCAGAGATGACCATGCACACATCCCCCCCAGACACGACCACACACCCAACACCCAGAGATGACCATGCACACATCCCCCCCCAGACACGACCACACACCCAACACCCAGAGATGACCATACACACATCCCCCCCAGACACGACCACACACCCAACACCCAGAGATGGCCATGCACACATCCCCCCCAGAGACGACCACACACCCAACACCCAGAGATGACCATGCACACATCCCCCCCAGACACGACCACACACCCAACACCCAGAGATGACCATACACACATCCCCCTCAGACACGACCACACACCCAACACCCAGAGATGGCCATACACACATCCCCCCCAGACACGACCACACACCCAACACCCAGAGATGACCATACACACATCCCCAGAGATGGCCATACACACATCCCCGGAGATGGCCATACACCCACCCCCGGAGATGGCCATACACCCATCCCCGGAGATGGCCATACACACATCCCCCACAGATGAACGCTCACCTATGCCCCCAGACACGACCACACCCAGCACCCAGAGATGACCACTCACCCATCCCCCCATCGATCACACACACACACACACACACACACACACACACAGCAGGAGCCGAGCCTATATAAGTAAATATTCAATAGATTATTATCTATCATAATAACTCCTGTGTTTTGTGAGCCATTTCCCGGACGCCCTTCCACACCTCCACCTGCCCTGCTCCACCACCAGACGCCCATCCACCTGCCCTGCTCCACCACCAGACGCCCATCCACCTGCCCTGCTCCACCACCAGACGCCCCCAGAATAACAAGCATGAACATATACGTTCCAGTATGAAGGCGGAGGTTCACTCGCTCACATACCCTGCTGCGTGGGCCACACTTTCTTACTCCAGGATGAACTACAACACCTGACTGCTCCGTAATGTACACTCGCTCACATACCCTGCTGCGTGGGTCGTACTTTCTTACTCCAGGATGAACTACAACACCTGGCTGCTCCGTAATGTACACTCGCTCACATACCCTGAGGCTTGGGTCGTACTTTCTTACTCCAGGATGAACTACAACACCTGGCTGCTCCGTAATGTACACTCGCTCACATACCCTGAGGCTTGGGTCGTACTTTCTTACTCCAGGATGAACTACAACACCAGGCTGCTCCGTAATGTACACTCGCTCACATACCCTGAGGCTTGGGTCGTACTTTCTTACTCCAGGATGAACTACAACACCTGGCTGCTCCGTAATGTACACTCGCTCACATACCCTGAGGCTTGGGTCGTACTTTCTTACTCCAGGATGAACTACAACACCTGGCTGCTCCGTAATGTACACTCGCTCACATACCCTGCTGCATGGGTCACACTTTCTTACTCCAGGATGAACTACAACACCTGGCTGCTCCGTCATGTACACTCGCTCACATACCCTGCTGCATGGCCACACTTTCTTACTCCAGGATGAACTACAACACCTGGCTGCTCCGTCATGTTCACTCGCTCACATACCCTGCTGCATGGGTCACACTTTCTTACTCCAGGATGAACTACAACACCTGGCTGCTCCGTCATGTACACTCGCTCACATACCCTGCTGCATGGCCACACTTTCTTGCTCCAGGATGAACTACAACACCTGGCTGCTCCGTAATGTACACCCGCTCACATACCCTGAGGCTTGGGTCGTATTTTCTACCCCCAGGATGAACTACATGTTATCACAATAAGAGATCAATAATAACATCTCAGATTATCACTTTATAATGAAGTTCTGAAGAGAAATAGTAATAACGAAGTCAAGTATTCAAGCGAGACTTGCATAGCACTTGAAAACATTGAATATCCTGACCAAAACAAAATGTGAAATACACGATCGCAGATATTTGGTTTTGTCAACTTTGGGAGAAAAAAAGATATTTTAGTGTTAGACTTTCAGGGAAAAGCTGTAAAGGCATATGTGAACTTTAGCTCCCAGCAGGTGTGGTGTGGTGTGGTGTGGTGTGGTGTGGTGTAGTGTGGTGTGGTGTGGTGTAGTGTGGTGTGGTGTGGTGTGGTGTGTGGTGCGGTGTGGTGTGGTGTGGTGTGGTGTAGTGCGGTGTGATGTGGTGTGGTGTGGTGTGGTGTGGTGTGGTGTAGTGTGGTGTGTGGTGCGGTGTGGTGTGGTGTGGTGTAGTGCGGTGTGATGTGGTGTGGTGTGGTGTGGTGTGGTACGGTGTGGTGTGGTGTGGTGTGGTGTGGTGTGTGGTGTGGTGTGGTGTAGTGCGGTGTGATGTGGTGTGGTGTGGTGTAGTGCGGTGTGGTGTGGTGTGGTGTGGTGTGGTGTAGTGCGGTGTGGTGTAGTGCAGTGTGGTGTGGTGCGGTGTGGTGTGGTATGGTGTGGTGTGGTAGCTGGGTGTTGTGGGTTCACTAGGAGTGTGGTATGGTGTGGTGTGGTATGGTGTGGTGTGGTGTGGTGTGTGGTGTGGTGTGGTGTGGTGTAGTGTGGTGTGATGTGGTGTGGTGTGATGTGGTGTGGTGTGGTGTGGTGTGGTGTAGTGTGGTATGATGTGGTGTGGTGTGGTGTGGTGTGTGGTGTGGTGTGGTGTGGTGTAGTGTGGTATGATGTGGTGTGGTGTGGTGTGGTGTGGTGTGTGGTGTGGTGTGGTGTGGTGTGGTGTGGTGTGGTAGCTGGGTGTTGTGGGTTCACTAGGAGTGTGGTATTGGTGTGGTGATGGGTATAGTGGGCTCAGTACTAGTGTGGTACTAGTGTGGTGGCTGGGTATCATGGACTCACTACTAGTGTGGTACTAGTGTGGTGGCTGGGTATCGTGGAATGAGTACTAGTGTGGTACTAGTGTGGTACTAGTGTTCGGCTGGGTATTTTGGCCTCAGCAGTAGCGTGGTACTAGTGTAGTACTAGTTTGGTACTAGTGTAGTACTAGTGAAGTACTAATGAGGTACTAGTGTAGTACTAGTGTGGTACTAGTGTAGTACTAGTGTGGTACTAGTGTAGTACTAGTGAAGTACTAGTGAGGTACTAGTGTAGTACTAGTGTGGTACTAGTGTAGTACTAGTGAAGTACTAGCGAGGTACTAGTATAGTACTAGCGTGGTACTAGTGTAGTACTAGTGAAGTACTAGTGAGGTACTAGTGTAGTACTAGTGTGGTACTAGTGTAGTACTAGTGAAGTACTAGTGAGGTACTAGTGTAGTACTAGTGTAGTACTAGTAAAGTACTAATGAGGTACTAGTGTAGTACTAGTGTGGTACTAGTGTAGTACTAGTGAAGTACTAGTGAGGTACTAGTGTAGTACTAGAGTGGTACTAGTGTAGTACTAGTGTAGTACTAGTGAAGTACTAGTGAGGTACTAGTGTAGTACTAGTGGTACTAGTGTGGTACTAGTGTAGGATTAGTCTGGTACTCGTGTAGTGCGTGTGGTACTAGTGTAGTACTAGTGTAGTACTAGTGCGGTACTAGTGTAGTACTAGTGCGGTACTAGTGTAGTACTAGTGCGGTACTAGTGTAGTACTAGTGTGGTACTAGTGTAGTACTAAAGTAGTACTAGTGCGGTACTAGTGTAGTACTAGTGCGGTACTAGTGTAGTACTAGTGTGGTACTAGTGTAGTACTAGTTTGGTACTAGTGTAGTACTAGTTTGGTACTAGTGTAGTACTAAAGTAATACTAGTGCGGTACTAGTGTAGTACTAGTGCGGTACTAGTGTAGTACTAGTGTGGTACTAGTGTAGTACTAGTGTGGTACTAGTGTCGTACTAGTGTGCTACTAGTGTAGTACTAGTGTGCTACTAGAGTAGTACTAGTGTGGTACTAGTGAAGTACTAGTGAAGTACAAGTGAGGTACTAGTGTGGTGGTGGGCGCAGCAGTGATAATGCCTCACCTTTACACTCGCAGTCCAGCTGTGTTGTGGGATACACTTGTATGTCCAGGACGAGTCGCCTTCCTCACTCCCGCTCTATATTTTCCCTCCCGCCCGACCTAGCATTAAATACACCTCTCTCTCTCTCTCTCTCTCTCTCTCTCTCTCTCTCTCTCTCTCTCTCTCTCTCTCTCTCTCTCGTAATCTCTTCTCACCGCCGATTGTTGACTGCATCCCCACTTCCTGTTCATCCGTTTTCTTTTTTAGTTTATGTCTTCCTCTTTACCCTTTTATTTGTGTGTGTGTGTGTGTGTGTGTGTGTGTGTGTGTGTGTGTGTGTGTGCGCGCGTTTTCGGTGCGCCTGTTCTGTCTCTACTGTATTTTTACAGATCCTATTATTGGTATTGCAGTGGAATTCATTAAAAAAGGGGGTGACTGTATTGTTGACTGGTTGGTAAGGTTATTTAATGTATGTATGACTCATAGTGAAGTGCCTGAGGATTGGCGGAATGCGTGCATAGTGCCATTGTACAAAGGCAAAGGGGATAAGAGTGAGTGCTCAAATTACAGAGGTATAAGTTTGTTGAGTATTCCTGGTAAATTATATGGGAGGGTATTGATTGAGAGGGTGAAGGCATGTACAGAGCATCAGATTGGGGAAGAGCAGTGTGGTTTCAGAAGTGGTAGAGGATGTGTGGATCAGGTGTTTGCTTTGAAGAATGTATGTGAGAAATACTTAGAAAAGTAAATGGATTTGTATGTAGCATTTATGGATCTGGAGAAGGCATATGATAGAGTTGATAGAGATGCTCTGTGGAAGGTATTAAGAACATATGGTGTGGGAGGTAAGTTGTTAGAAGCAGAGAAAAGTTTTTATCGAGGATGTAAGGCATGTGTACGTGTAGGAAGAGAGGAAAGTGACTGGTTCTCAGTGAATGTAGGTTTGCGACAGGGGTGTGTGATGTCTCCATGGTTGTTTAATTTGTTTATGGATGGGGTTGTTAGGGAGGTGAATGCAAGAGTTTTGGAAAGAGGGGCAAGTATGCAGTCTGTTCTGGATGAGAGAGCTTGGGAAGTGAGTCAGTTGTTGTTCGCTGATGATACAGCGCTGGTGGCGGATTCATGTGAGAAACTGGTGACTGAGTTTGGTAAAGTGTGTGAAAGAAGAAAGTTAAGAGTAAATGTGAATAAGAGCAAGGTTATTAGGTACAGTAGGGTTGAGGGTCAAGTCAATTGGGAGGTAAGTTTGAATGGAGAAAAACTGGAGGAAGTAAAGTGTTTTAGATATCTGGGAGTGGATCTGGCAGCGGATGGAACCATGGAAGCGGAAGTAAATCATAGGGTAGGGGAGGGGGCGAAAATTCTGGGAGCCTTGAAGAATATTTGGAAGTCAAGAACATTTATCTCGAAAAGCAAAAATGGGTTTGTTTGAAGGAATAGTGGTTCCAACAATGTTGTATGGTTGCGAGGCGTGGGCTATGGACAGAGTTGTGCGCAGGAGGGTGGATGTGCTGGAAATGAGATGTTTGAGGACAATATCTGGTGTGAGGTGGTTTGATCAAATAAGTAATGTAAGGGTAAGAGAGATGTGTGGAAATAAAAAGAGCGTGGATGAGAGAGCAGAAAAGGGTGTTTTGAAATGGTTTGGTCACATTGAGAGAATGAGTGAGGAAAGATTGACCAAGAGGATATATGTGTCAGAGGTGGAGGGAACGAGGAGAAGTGGGAGACCAAATTGGAGGAGGAAAGATGGAGTAAAAAAGATTTTGAGTGATCGGGGCCTGAAGATGCAGGGTGAAAGGCGTGCAAGGAATAGAGTGAATTGGAACGATGTGGTATACCGGGGTCAACGTGCTGTCAATGGATTGAATCAGGGCATGTGAAGCATCTGGGGTGAACCATGGAAAGTTCTGTGTGGCCTGGATGTGGAAAGGGAGCTGTGGTTTCTGTGCATTATTACATGACAGCTAGAGACTGAGTGTGAACGAATGGGGCCTTTCTTGTCTTTTCCTAGCACTACGTCGCACACATGTGGCGAGTTGGCGATGGGAATGGATAAAGGCAGACAGTATGAATTATGTACATGTGTATACATGTATATGTCTGTGTGTGTATATATATAAGTGTACATTGAGATGTATAGGTATGTATATTTGCGTGTGTGGGCGTGTATGTATATACATGTGTATGGGGGCGGGTTGGGCCATTATTTCGTCTGTTTCCTTGCGCTACCTCGCTAACGCGGGAGACAGCCACAAAGCAAAATAAATAATAAATAAATAGATAAAATAGTTATCATCATAATAACATTTCAGACCATAGTTATCATAGCAACATTTCAGACCACAATTATCATAACATTTCAGACCATAGTTATCATCATAACATTTCAGACCATAATTATCATCATAACATTTCAGACCACAATTATCATCATAACATTTCAGACCACAATTATCATCATAACATTTCAGACCACAATTATCATCATAACATTTCAGACCACAGTCATTATCATAACACATAACCGACGGACACAATCAAAAACCATTCCGGACACAAAGCACAGTTTTATGACGTGTGATAACGACAGACACTCTCGTGTTCAGCCCTCCCTCCCTCCCTCCTTCCCTGCCTCCCTCCTTCCCTGCCTCCTTCCCTCCCTCCCTCCTTCCCTCCCTCCCTCCCTCCTTCCCTGCCTCCTTCCCTCCCTCCCTCCCTCCTTCCCTCCCTCCCTGCCTCCTTCCCTCCTTCCCTGCCTCCTTCCCTCCTTCCCTCCCTCCCTCCCTCCTTCCCTCCCTCCCTCCAACTCATCAGTAACTCCATCAGTTTTGTGCCCCCCTGCCCCAGTATTCATACAACAGTGATGGTTCAGCAGTGTATAATGCAATCAATGGCCAACAGAGAGAGATACTCGGGCGGGGTCGTGTAATGGACAGGGTAATGACGCATAAAAACTCAGGATTGCGTCGCCTCACGCCGGGATCAATACACTCACTCCTTCATTTACTAAGGCAAAATGAAAGGAATAACCCCCCCCCCCTCCCCTCCAGCAGCACTCGAAGTTCATACATGGAAAGTCATATAAACGGGAGGGAAGAAGAAGGAGGAGGGGAAAAAATAGATAGTTTAACATTACGAAAATAAAAGAACACACAAATGCAAGAACGGGATTTGATACAGTACAATACAGAGTATACAGCAACACAGATACAGAATCAGGTCGTGCGTAGATTTAATGTTAGATTTAATGTTTTCAGCAATTACATAGAACACAGGCCACCCCCCACACCCCCTTGGTTCGTGATTGGCTGTTGGGGGTGATACGCGAGGACCAGTGATTACAGAGGCGTCCTAATGACGGACGTAACGTGTGTGTGTGTGTGTGTGTGTGTGTGTGTTAGGTCAGGTAAGCTACACCATCAAGGTCAAGTCACTAGTACTTGCCTGGTTGCTTTTAACAAGTTTGATTCATGATGTCAGAACACGCGAGGCACAGTTGTATGTGTCATGGCAAAGATATGCAAACACAATTTTGTATACTGATATATATATATATATATACATATATATATATATATATATATATATATATATATATATATATATATATATATATATATGTTTCCTACTCTGAGCCAGGTACCCATTTTATCGACCAACCCCTAAGGGTGGATGAACAGCTGGGTTGACTGTGTACCGACTGCCGCAACCAGGATTCGAACCTATGCACTCGACCCTGGGCGGCCCGTGGACGCGTCACGGTCAGGAACTGCGGCTACCTGCGGTTATACCACGAGGAGAAAGTCACCTTCAGCGAGGCTGGAGCGCACGAGAATGCCGCTGAAGTTGGTACCGAAGGAAGGTGACTGTGTTGTGTACTGACCACTTCAGATTTACCGCGTCTGTACCATGGTGAGGTGCCCTGAGGACTGGAGTCATGCAGGTGCACTCCTAGGGCAACGTAGCTCACAGTTACGGTATTTAAGTTTCCTAAGTTTACCCGGTAAGTTGTATGGGAGGGTATTGATTGAGAGGGTGAAGGCATGTACAGAGCATCAGATTGGGGAAGAGCAGTGTGGTTTCAGAAGTGGTAGAGGATGTGTGGATCAGGTGAACGCACTGAAGGATGCGTGTAAGAGATAGGTAAACAGAAGAAATTGTTGATCTATAGTATGGGAGGTTTAAAGCTATCAGATGTTTAAAGCTATCAGAAGTAGTGGGAAGTTTCCATCGAAGAGTGCAAGGCGTGTATGCGAACATATACAGAGAGAAGGGAGTGTTTCCAGGCGTAGGTGGGTTTGCGACAGGGATGTGTGATGTCACCTTGGCTATTTGATCTGTTTATGGAGGTAAATGCCTTGGTCTGAAAGAGAGCGGCAGGTATGCCGACTGTGTGGGGTGTGGAGTGATTGGAAGGTGAGTCAGATGTTTGCTGATGATACAGTGTTGGTGGCAGATTCGAGTGAGAAATTGCAGAAGCTGGCGACTGAGTCTGGAAAAGTGTGTGAAAGGAGAAAGTTACGAGTAAATGTGAATAAGAGCAAGGTCATTTGGTTCAGCAGTGGAGAGAGACAGGCTAGTTGGAGTGTGAGTCTGGATGGAGATAATTTGGAGGAAGTGAATTGTCATAGATATCTGAGGGTGAACTTGGCAGCGAACGGAGCCATGGAAACGGAAGTGAGTCATAGGGTGGGGGAGGGGGCGAAGGTTCTGGGAGCAATGAGAAATGTGGATAAGAGGGGCCACTATCTGGAAGGGAGAAGATGGGCATGTCTGAGGGCATAGCGGTTCCAACAATGTTATATTGTTGCGAGGCGTGGGCTATGGATAGAGTTGTGTGGAGGAGGGTGAATGTGCTGGAAATGAGATGTTTGAGGACAATATGTGGTGTGACGTGGTTTGATCGAGTAAGTAACGTAAGGGTAAGAGAGATGTGTGGTAATAAAAAGAGTGTGGTTGAGAAAGCAGAAGAGGGTGTTTTGAAATGGTTTGGACACATGGAGAGAAAGAGTGAGGAGAGACTGACGAAGAAGATATATGTTTGAAAAATTAAGGGGAAGATGAAACTGTAGATGGAATCAAATTCTGAGTTCTCGTAGCCTTAACATGTTGGGTGTGCCAGGGATAGAACGAATTGGAGCGATGTGGTATACCGGGGATGAGGTATTGTCAATGGACTGAACCAGCAGTGGGTAAACCACGGTAAGGTCTGTGGAGCCTGGCTGTGAACAGAGAGGCTGTGTTCTGGTGCATAACACATGACGATTGGTCACTGAATGTAAGCAAATGAGGCCATTCCTTCGCCTGGCGCTGCCTCACTAACGCGGGAAATGGGCGACGATTACGAGCATGTGTGTGTGTGTGTGTGTGTGTGTGTGTGGGTGTAAGTGTTGTGCGTATATTCTGTAGGTATACCCAAATATACATTCATACTTGGGGTATACTTGAACCACATCTCGTTCTATCTTCCTTCGCCATATTTCTTTATCTCATCACTTACGACGGTACGACCCTTGTGCACAACTCTACGACCCTCGAGCACGACGGTATGATCCTTGAGCACAACGGTACGGCCCTTGAGCACGACGGTACGACCCTTGAGCACAACGGTACGACCCTTGTGCACAACTCTACGACCCTCGAGCACAACTCTACGACCCTCGAGCACGACGGGACGACCCTTGAGCACGACGGTACGATACTTGAGCACGACGGTACGATACTTGAGCACGACGGTACGACCCTCGAACACAGCGGTACGACCCTTGAGCACGACGGTACGACCCTTGAGCACGAGGGTACGACCCTTGAGCACGACGGTACAACCTTGAGGCCTAGGAGGTCTAAGGCCAGTCCATCATGATCATAGGTCGTGCTCAAGGGTCTTACTATCGCGCTCAAAGGTCGTACCACTTACCTGAGTGGGTCGGACCACCTACCAGAGTGGGTCGTACCACCTACCTGAGTGGGTCGTACCACCTACCTGAATAGGTCGTACCACCTACCTGAGTGTGTTGTACCATCTACCAGATAGGGTCGTACCACCTACCTGAGTAGGTCGTACCACCTGCCTTAGTGGGTCGTACCACCTACCTGAATAGGTCGTACCACCTACCAGAGTGGGTCGTACCACCTACCTCAGTAGGTCGTACCACCTACCTGAGTGGGTCGTACCACCTACCTGAGTGGGTCGTACCACCTACCTGAGTGGGTCGTACCACCCACCTGAGTGGGTCGCACCATCTACCTGAGTGGGTCGTGCCACCTACCTTAGTGGGTCGTACCACCTACCTGAATAGGTCGTACCACCTACCAGAGTGGGTCGTACCACCTACCTGAATAGGTCGTACCACCTACCTAAATAGGTCGTACCACCTACCTGAATAGGTCGTACCACCTACCTGAGTGGGTCGTACCACCCACCTGAGTGGGTCGCACCATCTACCTGAGTGGGTCGTACAACCTACCAGAGTGGGTCGTACCACCTACCTGAGTGGGTCGTACCACCCACCTGAGTGGGTCGTGCCACCTACCTGAGTGGGTCGCACCATCTACCTGAGTGGGTCGTACAACCTACCAGAGTGGGTCGTACCACCTACCTGAGTAGGTCGTACCACCCACCTGAGTGGGTCGTGCCACCTACCTGAGTGGGTCGTCTCATCGTTCACACGACACCGAGCCATAGTTAGCAAGACACTAACGAGCTTCACCACCCCTAAGCTAACCATCGCCTGGCTACCTCGTTAACAGCTAATTACATGTGGACTATGTACACCAGGGTGATCCACCCAGCCCCACGCTGTACTTAACTCTGTGTCGGGTAATTACAGTGTTCTTCTTAATTACCCCAGGTGGTCGCTGCTGGGTAATTCGTCTGTGTTAGTAAAAGCAGCAGTTACAACACTCAGATATATGTGGTACAACGGGTAACTTATATCATGGAAGTTGAAGGTTTGTTACTCTTTTATCAAGTATATATATATATATATATATATATATATATATATATATTGTTTATGGATGGGGTTGTTAGGGAGGTAAATGCAAGAGTCTTGGAAAGAGGGGCAAGTATGAAGTCTGTTGGGGATGAGAGAGCTTGGGAAGTGAGTCAGTTGTTGTTCGCTGATGATACAGCGCTGGTGGCGGATTCATGTGAGAAACTGCAGAAGCTGGTGACGGAGTTTGGTAAAGTGTGTGGAAGAAGAAAGTTAAGAGTAAATGTGAATAAGAGCAAGGTTATTAGGTACAGTAGGGTTGAGGGTCAAGTCAATTGGGAGGTGAGTTTGAATGGAGAAAAACTGGAGGAAGTGAAGTGTTTTAGATATCTGGGAGTGGATCTGTCAGCGGATGGAACCATGGAAGCGGAAGTGGATCATAGGGTGGGGGAGGGGGCAAAAATTTTGGGAGCCTTGAAAAATGTGTGGAAGTCGAGAACATTATCCGGAAAGCAAAAATGGGTATGTTTGAAGGAATAGTGGTTCCAACAATGTTGTATGGTTGCGAGGCGTGGGCTATGGATAGAGTTGTGCGCAGGAGGATGGATGTGCTGGAAAATGAGATGTTTGAGGACAATGTGTGGTGTGAGGTGGTTTGATCGAGTAAGTAACGTAAGGGTAAGAGAGATGTGTGGAAATAAAAAGAGCGTGGTTGAGAGAGCAGAAGAGGGTGTTTTGAAGTGGTTTGGGAACATGGAGAGAATGAGTGAGGAAAGATTGACCAAGAGGATATATGTGTCGGAGGTGGAGGGAACGAGGAGAAGAGGGAGACCAAATTGGAGGTGGAAAGATGGAGTGAAAAGGATTTTGTGTGATCGGGGCCTGAACATGCAGGAGGGTGAAAGGAGGGCAAGGAATAGAGTGAATTGGAGCGATGTGGTATACAGGGGTTGACGTGCTGTCAGTGGATTGAATCAAGGCATGTGAAGCGTCCGGGGTAAACCATGGAAAGCTGTGTAGGTATGTATATTTGCGTGTGTGGACGTACGTATGTACATGTGTATGGGGGGGGTTGGGCCATTTCTTTCGTCTGTTTCCTTGCGCTACCTCGCAAACGCGGGAGACAGCGACGTGGTATAAAAAAAAAAAAAAAAAAAAAAAAAAAAATATATATATATATATATATACATATATATATATATATATATATATATATATATATATATATATATATATATATATATTATCCCTGGGGATACGGGAGAAAGAATACTTCCCACGTATTCCCTGCGTGTCGTAGAAGGCGACTAAAAGGGGAGGGAGCAGGGGGCTGGAAATCCTCCCCTCTCAGTTTTTTTAATTTTCCAAAAGAAGGAACAGAGAAAGGGGCCAGGTGAGGATATTCCCTCAAAGGTCCAGTCCTCTGTTCTTAACGCTACCTTGCTAACGCGGGAAATGGCGAATAGTATGAAAAAAAAAAAAAAAATATATATATATATATATATATATATATATATATATATATATATATATATATATATATATATATATATACATATATATATATATATATATATATATATATATATATATATATATATATATATATATATATATATATATATACACACAGACACACACACACACACACACACACACACACACACACACACATATATATATATATATATATATATATATATATATATATATATATATATATATATATATATATATATATATATATATATATATATATATATATATATTCAGGGGAATTTACTAAACTGCTGGTTCTGCATATGGTTTTAATCAAAAGTAAAGTAAATTATATATATATTTCTTGTAAAATGTCATCACTGTTTGATATGGTTTTGCCACTTTTCGTTGGGATTTGTTGTAATGACTTTGCAATAAGGACAAACTCGTAGGTATTTTAGCCTCAGAAATTTTTCAAAGGTTTTTGTCTCCACCAAGGATATGCACCTACCATTCTCATATTTCCTCTATCTTTCTGCCAAACATACACACCTGCCATACTTGTATTTCCTTTTGTCTTTCTTCCTTTTTCTAGGTCGCTGTCTCCATCAAGCATATACACCAACCATTTTCATATTTCCACTATTTTTGTTCCTCACTGTGGGTCATTCCCATTTGTTGTTCTCATTTTGCTAATATATATGCTGTCTTCCAGCCATCCTTCATGCGTCCATTCTATTTATTTTCCTAGCTCTCATAACCAACTTCATTCTTCAGTGTCACACCCTATCTGGTACCCACATTTCTTACTCTACTCACTCTCCTAATTCCACATCTCATTCTTAGAGAATTGTCTTCACATTATGCATCAAGTCATTTAGCCACGGCAATGTTCCACTTGTTCACAGGAGGACGAATGGTTCACTGGAATAAATCACACCTCAAAACTTATATTTTTACCCCACAGACACAAGCTACGAGCAACACATCACCCTCTCACATTCCTCTGTATCCTTTCCTTCGTTCATGCCTTCTAAAAGGCATGTTTTTCAAAAATCTGATATGATTTCTGTAGACCCATAAATGCTTCTTGTTATCTTGTTACATTTTGATTACATTTTATCATTTACATTTTCTTTTGTGCTTCATATACTAAATATATATTTCAATGTTAATCTTTACAACTTAGTCCTTACACTAACATATAATCTGTATCTACCCAGTTTTTCCCTGGGGATAGGGGAGAAAGAATACTTCCCACGTATTCCCTGCGTGTCGTAAAAGGCGACTAAAAGGGGAGGGAGCGGGGGGCTGGAAATCCTCCCCTCTCGTTTTTTTTTTTTTAATTTTCCAAAAGAAGGAACAGAGAACTGGGCCAGGTGAGGGTATTCCCTCAAAGGCCCAGTCCTCTGTTCTTAACGCTACCTCGCTAATGCGGGAAATGGCGAACAGTTTGAAAGAAAAGAAAGAATATATATATATATATATATATATATATATATATATATATATATATATATATATATATATATATATATATGTTTTTTTTTTTTTTTTTTTTTTGGTTTGTCGCTGTCTCCCGCGCTTGCGAGGTAGCGCAAAGAAACGGACGAAAGAAATGGCCCAACCCACCCTAATACACATGTATATACATACGTCCACACATGCAAATATACATACCTACACAGCTTTCCATGGTTTACCCCAGACGCTTCACATGCCCTGATTCAATCCACTGACAGCACGTCAACCCCGTTAAACCACATCGATCCAATTCACTCTATTCCTTGCCCTCCTTTCACCCTCCTGCATGTTCAGGCCCCGATCACACAAAATCTTTTTCACTCCATCTTTCCACCTCCAATTTGGTCTCCCACTTCTCCTCGTTCCCTCCACCTCCGAAACATATATCCTCTTGGTCAATCTTTCCTCACTCATTCTCTCCATGTCCCCAAACCATTTCAAAACACCCTCTTCTGCTCTCTCAACCACGCTCTTTTTATTTCCACACATCTCTCTTACCCTTACGTTACTTACTCGATCAAACTACCTCACACCACACATTGTCCTCAAACATCTCATTTCCAGCACATCCATCCTCCTGCGCACAACTCTATCCATAGCCCACGCCTCGCAACCATACAACATTGTTGGAACCACTATTCCTTCAAACATACCCATTTTTGCTTTCCGAGATAAAGTTCTCGACTTCCACACATTCTTCAAAGCTCCCAGGATTTTCGCCCCCTCCCCCACCCTATGATCCACTTCCGCTTCCATGGTTCCATCCGCTGCCAGATCCACTCCCAGATATCTAAAACACTTTACTTCCTCCAGTTTTTCTCCATTCAAACTTACCTCCCAATTGACTTGACCCTCAACCCTACTGTACCTAATTACCTTGCTCTTATTCACATTTACTCTTAACTTTCTTCTTTCACACACTTTACCAAACTCAGTCACCAGCTTCTGCAGTTTCTCACATCAATCAGCCACCAGTGCTGTATCATCAGCGAACAACAACTGACTCACTTCCCAAGCTCTCTCATCCCCAACACACTTCATACTTGCCCCTCTTTCCTAAACTCTTGCATTCACCTCCCTAACAACCCCATCCATAAACAAATTAAACAACCATGGAGACATCACACACCCCTGCCGCAAACCTACATTCACTGAGAACCAATCACTTTCCTCTCTTCCTACACGTACACATGCCTTACATCCTCGATAAAAACTTTTCACTGCTTCTAACAACTTGCCTCCCACACTATATATTCTTAATACCTTCCACAGAGCATCTCTATCAACTCTATCATATGCCTTCTCCAGATCCATAAATGCTACATACAAATCCATTTGCTTTTCTAAGTATTTCTCACATACATTCTTCAAAGCAAACACCTGATCCACACATCCTCTACCACTTCTGAAACCACACTGCTCTTCTCTAATCTGATGCTCTGTACATGCCTTCACCCTCTCAATCAATACCCTCCCATATAATTTACCAGGAATACTCAACAAACTTATACCTCTGTAATTTGAGCACTCACTCTTATCCCCTTTGCCTTTGTACAATAGCACTATGCACGCATTCCGCCAATCCTCAGGCACCTCACCATGAGTCATACATACATTAAATAACCTTACCAACCAGTCAATAATATAGTCACCCCCTTTTTTAATAAATTCCACTGCAATACCATCCAAACCTGCTGCCTTGCCGGCTCTCATCTTCCGCAAAGCTTTTACTACCTCTTCTCTGTTTACCAAATCATTTTCCCTAACCCTCTCACTTTGCACACCACCTCGACCAAAACACCCTATATCTGCCACTCTATCATCAAACACATTCAACAAACCTTCAAAATACTCACTCCATCTCCTTCTCACATCACCACTACTTGTTATCACCTCCCCATTTGCGCCCTTCACTGAAGTTCCCATTTGCTCCCTTGTCTTACGCACTTTATTTACCTCCTTCCAGAACATCTTTTTATTCTCCCTAAAATTTAATGATACTCTCTCACCCCAACTCTCATTTGCCCTCTTTTTCACCTCTTGCACCTTTCTCTTGACCTCCTGTCTCTTTCTTTTATATTCTTTCTCCCACTCAATTGCATTTTTTCCCTGCAAAAATCGTCCAAATGCCTCTCTCTTCTCTTTCACTAATAATCTTACTTCTTCATCCCACCACTCACTACCCTTTCTAATCAACCCACCTCCCACT
>NC_092296.1:13736508-13771508 GCF_036320965.1 Panulirus ornatus
GTTTGGCGTACTAGGAAGTAGCAGCAGCGTTTCCTGGTAAATGACTCCGTCTGACATCACTCCACCCACTTAACACACACGAAACTAACTACTTATAATCTTCACCTTCAACACTTGGCTTAGACTAGTGTTCTTGAACATATACAGAAACGCCAGAGTGACAACATCACAGCCCACTGCATCTATACTGACGGTACCCACGACTCTGCCACTGGGAGTGGAGGCAGTGGTGCCACTGGGATCAAACCCAATGATGGTAATAGATTAGAGAAACGCGTTACAATAAACACCTGAGCATCGACTGTACAGACTGAACGGTTCGCCATACTGATCTGTCTTCATCAGGTAGACATTAATGTCACATATAATTCAATCATCTCTGATCCTTTATCATCACTACTTGCCCTCAACACCACGGGATCAGAATGTAACATGCTGGTCTCTGAAGCCACACATAAATACTCAGACATCATTGATCAAAGGATTCGGATCAAATTGTTATGGATTCCCTTCCATACAGACCCTCCGCTTGAAGCTGATGCTTCAACCACACTTGTACTTCGTAATGAAGTTGTTGAACACAACATTGGGTCGTCGATAACAAGCCTCAAAACTGTAATTAGAAAGGAACCAATTGACCTGTTTGAGGCAAATGGACGAACTCACATATACACAAGGAGAAACATTTTCCATCACACTGAAATGTGTAGAGGAAAACATGTATGTGGAGAAAATAAGACTAGCAGATCACTAATAAAATTAGCAGATAACTAATAAGATTAGCAGATTACTAATATGATCAGCAAATCACTAATATGATTAGCATATGACAAGACGCTGTAATTGCTAAACTAAGGCGCTCTGGCCTATCTGAAGATGTTAATCATGTCAATTGTTAAGTTTGTGGCCAAAGATGTGGACAGATACTAGAACATTATGTCTCAAAATGTGACAAAATACAGAGCCCATTTAGGGATATATGTAAACAAAGCCTGCATGAAATGTCACAACACCTTGTTGTGAATAACAACATACCTAAAATGTTAAGTTTGTATCCAATTTTTGGTAATGTAACCTTACAGGTACAACTTACAGTATGAAACTATGTAATGGACCAATTCTCTAACACTTTCTGTACTTCTACAAACCCACTGGCGGTCTAAGATAGACCCTTTGTGACCCCCTGTGATCCTTGTGCTCTGTGCAGCTCACAGGATTGGCCAGAGATGAACCATCCATCTGCCGGAGTAGCCAGCACACATCATTCAAAACGTATGACTTGATGTTTGATGAGAAAGACAAAATGTGGAGAATGGATCTCCAACGTACACCGTACACTTCGCCATGGTAGTAGCGCTCACCGCTGGCGATGGGAGGGAACGTGTGAATGGAGATGCAATTGCTTTGCACAGTGAGCGTGTGCAGGTGTATGTGTATATGATATATGATACCAGAGTTGTTCATATGTGCAAGAAAGTATGTGTTGATAATGTAATAATGAGACTGTAATATAAAGCAATACAGGATGCAACGCTGGGATACAGCACTGGTATACAACGCTGGGATACAAGACTTGAATACAACGCTGGGATACAGCACTAGTATACAACGCTGGGATACAAGACTTGAATACAACGCTGGGATACAAGACTTGAATACAACGCTGGGATACAGCACTAGTATACAACGCTGGGATACAACTATTATGATCGGTAAGTGTAAGAGAAAGTCGATTCTTCGAACCCAATAGTTCAACACCATTGAACACAAGTGACAACTGTCAAGTATACAACATCTAGGCCACCAAAGACCTTTCCATGGCTTACCGCGGACGCTTCATATGTCCTGGTTCAGTCCAATGACAGCACGTCGACCCCTGTATACCATATCGTTCCAATTCACTCTACCCCGTGGCCTCCTTTCACCTTGGAACAAGTTTAGTGCCCGAATACTCAAAATCTACATCACTGGATCCTAACATCTCCAGTTTGGTCTCCCTCATCCCTGGGGGAGGAGAGAAAGAATTCCACTCCCATATTTCCACGTGACACAGAGACGACAGGGAGCCAGAGCCTGGAAAACATCCCCCCCCCCCCACCCGCTTCATTTTTCAATTTCTAATATCATATATGTATATATATATATATATATATATATATATATATATATATATATATATATATATGTATATATGTATATATATATATATATATATATATATATATATATATATATATATATATATATATATATATATATATATACAAATGTGTGATGTAAACTATTTACCACTTCGCACCGCACCAGAAATCGAACTCTGGGTCATCAGTGTGACAGCTAGAGATCGTGGCCAGCGGGTTAGGCTACCTGGCTGTCACAATGATGACCTGGGGTTCGATTCCTGGACAGATACACACACACACACACACACACACACACACACACACACACACACACATATATATATATATATATATATATATATATATATATATATATATATATATATATATATATATATATATATATATATGGGAGCGGGGGGCTGGAAATCCTCCCCTCTCGTTTTTTTTTTAATTTTCCAAAAGAGGGAACAGAGAATTGCGCCAGGTGAGGGTATTCCCTCAAAGGCCCAGTCCTCTGTTCTTAACGCTACCTCGCTAATACGGGAAATGGCGAATAGTTTGAAAGAAAGATATATATATATATATATATATATACATAAAGTGCGTAAGACAAGGGAACAAATGGGAACTTCAGTGAAGGGGGCTAATGGGGAGGTGATAACAAGTAGTGGTGATGTGAGAAGGAGATGGAGTGAGTATTTTGAAGGCTTGTTGAATGTGTTTGATGACAGAGTGGCAGATATAGGGTGTTTTGGTCGAGGTGGTGTGCAAAGTGAGAGGCTTAGGGAAAATGATTTGGTAAACAGAGGAGAGGTAGTGAAAGCTTTGCGAAAGATGAAAGCCGGAAAGGCGGCTAGTTTGGATGGTATTGATGTGGAACGTGTTGAAAAAGGGGTGACTGTGTTGTTAACTGGTTGGTGAATATATTCAATGTATGTATGGTTCATTGTGAAGTGCCTGAGGATTGGCACGCACATATACATACCTATACATTTCAACGTATAATACATATACATACACAGACATATACATATATACATATGTACATATTCATACTTGCTGCCTACATCTATTCCCGTCACCACCCCGTCAACCATGAAACAGCACCCCCATCCCCCCCGCGCACGCGCGAGGCAGCGCTAGGAAAAGACAACACGCGCCACATTCGTTCACACTCAGTCTCTAGCTTTCATGTAACAATGCGCCGAAATCACAGCTCCCCTTCCACATCCAGGCCCCACAAAACTTTCCATGGTTTACCAGAGACGCTTCACATGCCCTGGTTCAATCCACTGACAGCACATCGACCCGGTATACAACATTGTTCCAATTCACTCTATTTCTTGCACGCCTTTCACCTTCCTGCATGTTCAGCCCACGATCGCTCAAAATCATCTTCACTCCATCCTTCCAACTCCAATTTGGTCTCCCACTTCTCCTCGTTCCCTCCACCTCTGACACATATATCCTCTTGGTCAATCTTTCCTCACTTATTCTCTCCATGTGACCATACCATTTCAATATAACCTCTTCTGCTCTCTCAACCACACTCTTCTTGTTACCAGACATCTATCTTACCCTTTCATTACTTACTCGATCAAACCATCTCCCACCACATATTGTCCTCAAATATCTCATTTCCAGCACATCCACCCTCCTCCGCACAACTTTATCTATCGCCCATGCCTCGCAACCATATAACATTGTTGGAACCACTATTCCTTCCAACATAACCATTTTTGCTCTCCGAGATAACGTTTTCAGCTTCCACATTCTTCAACGCTCCTAGAACTTTCGCCCCCTCCCCCACCCTGTGATTCACTTCCGCTTCCATGGTTCCATCCGCTGTTAAATCCACTTCCAGATATCTAAAACACTTCACTTCCTCCAGTTTTTCTCCATTCAAACTTACCTCCCAATTGACTTATCCCTCAACCCTACTGAACCTAATAACCTTGCTCTTATTCACATTTACTCTACGCTTTCTTCTTTTACATACTTTACCAAACTTCACCAACTTCTGCAGTTTCTCACCCGAATCAGCCACCAGCGTTGTATCATCAGCGAACAACTGACACTTCCCAAACCCACTCATCCACAACAGACTGCATACTTGCCCTCTTTCCAAACCCATTCTTTCGTCTGTTTCCTTGCGCTACCTCGCTAACGCGGGAGACAGCGACAAAGCAAAATAATAATAATAATAATAATAATATATATATATATATATATATATATATATATATATATATATATATATATATATATATATATATATATATATATTGTTATAAGTATATTGAGTATTCCTGGGAAATTATATGGTATTGATTGAGAGGGTGAAGGCATGTACAGAGCATCAGATTGGGGAAGAGCAGTGTGGTTTCAGAAGTGGTGGAGGATGTGTGGATCAGGTGTTTGCTTTGAAGAATGTATGTGAGAAATACTTAGAAAAGCAAATGGATTTGTATGTAGCATTTATGGATCTGGAGAAGGCATATGATAGAGTTGATAGAGATGCTATGTGGAAGGTGTTAAGAATATATGGTGTGGGAGGCAAGTTGTTAGAAGCAGTGAAAAGTTTTTATTGAGGATGTAAGGCATGTGTACGTGTAGGAAGAGAGGAAAGTGATTGGTTCTCAGTGAATGTCGGTTTGCGGCAGGGGTGTGTGACGTCTCCATGGTTGTTTAATTTCTTTATGGATGGGGTTGTTAGGGAGGTGAATGCAAGAGTTTTGGAAAGAGGGGCAAGTATGAAGTCTGTTGTGGATGAGAGAGCTTGGGAAGTGAGTCAGTTGTTGTTCGCTGATGATACAGCGCTGGTGGCTGATTCATGTGAGAAACTGCAGAAGCTGGTGACTGAGTTTGGTAAAGTCTGTGAAAGAAGAAAGCTGAGAGTAAATGTGAATAAGAGCAAGGTTATTAGGTACAGTAGGGTTGAGGGACAAGTGAATTGGTAGGTAAGTTTGAATGGAGAAAAACTGGAGGAAGTGATGTGTTTTAGATATCTGGGAGTGGATTTGGCAGCGGATGGAGCCATGGAAGCAGAAGTGAATCATAGGGTGGGGGAGGGGGCGAAATTTTTGGGAGCGTTGAAGAATGTGTGGAAATCGAGAACATTATCTCGGAAAGCAAAAATGGGTATGTTTGAAGGAATAGTGGCTCCAAACAATGTTATATGGTTGCGAGGCGTGGGCTATACATAGAGTTGTGCGCAGGAGGGTGGATGTGCTGGAAATGAGATGTTTGAGGACAATGTGTGGTGTGAGGTGGTTTGATCGAGTAAGTAATGTAAGGGTAAGAGAGATGTGTTGTGTTAAAAAGAGCGTGGTTGAGAGAGCAGAAGAGGGTGTTTTGAAATGGTTTGGTCACATGGAGAGAATGAGTGAGTAAAGATTGACCAAGAGGATGTAAGTGTCAGAGATGGAGGGAACGAGGAGATGTGGGAGACCAAATTGGAGGTGGAAAGATGGAGTGAAAAAGATTTTGAGTGATCGGGGCCTGAACATGCAGGAGGGTGAAAGGCGTGCAAGGAATAGAGTGAATTGGAACGATGTGGTATACCGGGGTTAACGTGCTGTCAATGGATTGAACCAGGGCGTGTGAAGCGTCTGGGGTAAACCATGGAAAGTTCTGTGAGGCCTGGATGTGGAAAGGGAGCTGTGGTGTCGGTGCATTATTACATGACAGCTAGAGACTGAGTGTGACCGAATGTGGCCCTTGTTGTCTTTTCCTAGCGCTACCTCGCACACATGAGGGGGGAGGGGGTAGTTATTTCATGTGTGGCGGGGTGGCGATGGGAATGAATAAAGGCAAACAGTATGAATTATGTACATCTGTATATATGTATAGGTCTCTGTGTGTATATATATGTATACGTATGTATATATGCGTGTGTGGACGTGTATGACGTGTATGTATATACATGTGTATGTGGGTGGGTTAGGCCATTCGTTCGTCTGTTTCCTTACGCTACCTCGCTAATGTGGGAGATAGCGACAAAAGTAAAACAAAAAAGTAAAAATATATATATTGTAGTATAGATAAGTGGATGGTGGGGATTATGGACACATACATGAGTTAATGAGAAGATCAACCATATTATCGTCTCAATATTTGCATATATAAGACGACAGACGTACGCCAGACGGACGACGGTGATGCAAGCGAGGTACAACAGCAGCAGCAGCTGTACGACCCACACCCACCTGTAACAACCTCGTTTCCCGCTTGAGAGACCCTGCGCATCGGGAGTCATTAGAATGACTTTAAACGACCCCCAGAAGCACCCCCGAGCTCCTCCATCATCACCCTTAACGAACTACGACGACCCCCTCCCCCCCAGGAGGGGGTCGTGCCACGAACTACGACGACCCCCTCCCCCCCCAGGAGGGGGTCGTGCCACCCAAGAACGTGTACACGTCTTCAAGCCCCACACACATCGATCCCTCGGAAGCCAACACTGACGTGGCATCTCATGTTCTTCCTGGACGAAGCACACTCACGCCCCTGGCTCATGTGAGCCTCGGGCGTTCTATGACCACAAGGAGAAGCGAGATGTCTGAGTCATAGTTCTGCCTCACACCAAGAGATGGCGGGCGTGTCCGTCATGTTCTCACCACAGGGAAGTGAGCTGTCTGAGTCATAGTTCTGACTCACACCAAGAGATGGCGCTGACGTACGTATGGTCACACCTCCGGATAGCGAGCTGTCTGAGTCATAGTTCCGACGCACATCATCAGATGGCGTTCATATCCGTATGTTCGTATCACGGGGAACTGAGCCATCCTAGTTAAAGTTCTGGCGAACGCCAAGAGATGGCGTTCATCCCCATACGTGTGAATTTCTCAGAGAAACGAGGTGATATTGTTGCTGATTGGATAAGTCAGGCTTTCCCACGTACGTAGGGTCCAAAGTGACGTGCCTGGGGGCTGGCAGGGGAGCCCTTACAAGGCAATGAGCTAACTGACCCATAGTTCTGACGCACACCAAGAGATGGCGCTAGTTGTCCGCGTTATACCTTCATAACCGAGGAGTGACCTGTCTGAGTTACGACCTTGAGATATAGTTCTCACGTGCGCCGACAGGTGGTGCTCACACCAGCAGGGGAGGGAGCTATTCCAGACGTCATGCTAGTACCGACACAAGCTGTTAGATGGCGCTCATCACCCCCGACCTGCGCGGACACATCACAAGAGGAATTTTGATGGAGTTCCACATCAATGGCATTGTAGCACTGATAGCCATTTCTCCTCCCTCTATCGTAGCCGCGTGAGATCAAAGTTTATGCCACCTTCCCCCACCCAGATGAGGCTGGAATGCACGTTCAAAACATTACAAGTGTAGTGTGTGTGTGTGTGTGTCTTGCAACCTCCGTGTGGCTGATACAGCCGGACGTCCTACCCAGGGTTCGAAGCCGACCTGTGGTATACACACACACACACACACATACACGTGTAGTTCATCAGATGATCATCCACACCCGTGCTCATCACAGTGGCTGTCTATTTGGGTTCAGTACACCGGGTGTCACCAAGATGACGCTGGGCACAACATCACAACATACGAATAACAAATAGATAAATTATAGACATCAATGCCTCTATAACAATAGCTATGTGTTGACGTATAGACCCCAGGCTGGATTATAGCTATGGATAGTCATAGGATTATAGATATATGGATTAATACCAGCTGGTGGATGATTATCGAGTCACTGACACTACAGTTGACCACGGGATTATAAGGGATGATCACTGATCAACGACCCAGATCAGGAGGGAAAGAATACTTGCCACGTATTCCCTGCGTGTCGTAGAAGGCGACTAAAAGGGAAGGGAGCGGGGAGCTGGAAATCCTCCCCTCTCGTTTTTTACTTTTCCAAAGGAAGGAACAGACAAGGGGGTCAAGTGAGGATATTCCCTCAAAGGCTCAGTCCTCTGTTATTAACGCAACCTCCCTAACGCGAGAAATGGCGAAAATGTGATATATATATATATATATATATATATATATATATATATATATATATATATATATATATATATATATATATATATATATATATGAGAAATACTTAAAAAAGACAAATGGATTTGTATGTAGCATTTATGGATCTGGAGAAGGCATATGATAGAGTTGATAGAGATGCGCTTTGGAAGGTATTAAGAATATATGGCGTGGGAGGTAAGTTGCTGGAAGCAGTGAAAAGTTTTTATCAAGGATGTAAGGCATGTGTACGAGTAGGAAGAGAGGAAAGTGATTGGTTCTCAGTGAATGTCGGTTTGCGGCAGGGGTGTGTGATGTCTCCATGGTTGTTTAATTTGTTTACGGATGTGGCGGTTAGGGAGGTGAATGCAAGAGTTTTGGAGAGAGGGGCAAGTATGCAGTCTGTTGTGGATGAGAGGGCTTGGGAAGTGAGTCAGTTGTTGTTCGCTGATGATACAGCGCTGGTGGCTGATTCGGGTGAGAAACTACAGAAGCTGATGACTGAGTTTGGTAAAGTGTGTGAAAGAAGAAAGCTGAGAATAAATGTGAATAAGAGCAAGGTTATTAGGTACAGTAGGGTTGAGGGACAAGTCAATTGGGAGGTAAGTTTGAATGGAGAAAAACTGGAGCAAGTGAAGTGTTATACATATCTGGGAGTGGCTTTAACAGCGGATGGAACCATGGAAGCAGAAGTGAGTCATAGGGTGGGGGAGGAAGCGAAAGCTCTGGAAGCGTTGAAAAATGTGTGGAAGGTCGAGAACATTATCTCGGAAATCAAAAATGGGTATGTTTGAAGGAATAGTGGTTCCAACAATGTTATATGGTTGCGAGGCGTGAGCTATAGATAGAGTTGTGCGCAGGAGGGTGGATGTGTTGGAAATGAGATGTTTGTAGACAATATGTGGTGTGAGATGGTTTGATCGCGTAAGTAATGAAAGGGTAAGAGAGATGTGTGGTAATAAAGAGTGTGGCTGAGAGAGAAGAAGAGGGTGTTTTGAAATGGTTTGGTCACATGGAGAGAAAGAGTGAGGAAAGATTAACAAAGAGGATATATGTGTCAGAGGTGAAGGGAACAAGAAGTGAGAGACCAAATTGGAGGTGGAAGGATGGAGTGAAAAAGATTTTGAGCGGTCAGTAGGGCCTGAACATACAGGAGAGTAAAAGGCGTGGAAGGAATAGAGAGAATTGGAACGATATGGTATACCGGGGTTGACGTGCAGTTAATGGATTGAACCAGGGCATGTGAAGCGTCTGGGGTAAACCATGGAATGTTCTGTGAGGCCTGGATGTGGAAAGGGAACTGTGGTTTCGATGCATTACACATGACAGCTAGAGACTGAGTGTGAACGAATGTGGCCTTTGTTGTCTTTTCCTAGCGCTACCTCGCGCACATGCGGGGGGAGGGGGGTGTCAATTCATGTGTGGCGGGGCGGCGGTGAGAATGGATGAAGGGACATGTATGAATATGTGCATGTGTATAAATGTATATGTCTGTGTATGTATATGTATTTATACGTTGCAATGTATAGGTATGTATATGTGCGTGTGTGGACGTGTATGTATATACATGTGTATGGGGGTGGGTTGGGCCATTCTTTCGTCTGTTTCCTTGCGCTACCTCGCTAACGCGGGAGACAGCCACAAAGTATAATAAAATAAAAAATGATTAGACCAAGTGATCAAAGCATGATCAACACGTGGTACACACACACACACACACACACACACGGGTCGATCATAACGGGTCACAACCAGCCTGTCCTCTCCAACCATACATTACCATCCGACGTCTTTTAACAACAAAAGCTTCAGGCTCTTGTTAAGGAAATCAGCTTTTAAAACAAAACCCAAAGCCAAATCCCTGATTTTTTTCAATCCTGTTTGAAACCTTCATTAGCCAAACCAACTTTGTGTGTGTGTGTGTGTGTGTGTGTGTGTGTGTGTGTGTGTGTGTGTGTGTGTGTGTGTGTGTGTGTGTGTGTGTGTGTGTGCGTATATGTGTGTGTGTGTGTTGAGACAACCCGGGTTACTGATTCATAATTGAATCTCATTTGGAATGTTAAAAAATGAGGATAAAATTTCCCTTTAATTAGAAATGTCATAAACATTACCGTAAAACTATTTCAACCTACGAATGATAGTAATATCAAATTTATATACTTTTATAAGCAGCAAATTCATATATATATATATATATATATTGGAATGGATCACAATTTTGCGCGTGATCAAGATATTCCTATGAGTCCACGGGGAAAATGAAACACGATAAGTTGCCAAGTGCCCTTTCGTGTAATAATCACATCATCGGGGAGACACAAGAGAGAAATATAACAGTCAGTTGATATACAACGAAGAGAAGTAGCTAGTACACCATTTGGTAAACATGCGATTGTCCAAGATAGACAACGAGCGTATCATAAATTTATGTGGACAAGAAGGTGAATTGTTTACAAATTTTATCAACAATAAAGTTATCCAATTTGTATTGACTTGTCATTAACATCAAGATTATAATTCTTTGTTTATTTAATAATAGAAGATTCAATGATATTTCTCGTGGTAATAGAGTTAGAGTTAATAGCTGAGATGGCATTACTCCAGTCAATAAGATGATCATAGTTTTTAACGTGATTAAACAAGGAATTTGATTCTTGTCCCGTTCTTATACTATATCTATGTTGCTTAAGTCTAACAGAAAGATCCTTACCAGTCTGCTCAACATCAAACTTATCATAATTTCTACATGGCACTTTATAGATGCATCCAGGAGAATTTTCTGGTGAGTTACTGATTTAAGATATTTTTTACAGTATTATTGTTGCTGAAGGCAACATTTACATTAAAGGATTTAAGCAACATGGGAAGCAAAGTGAAATTATTATTAAAAGGGAGAACTAAAAGATTCTTGGTGTCAATGGGAGGTTTGGGCTCAACTCTATAAAATGATTTCTTTGCTAACTTAAGGGATTTATCAATGAAAGATCAAGGGTACTTTAACTTAGATCCAATAGAATATATCTTCTCAAACTCATCATCAATAAACTCTGGACTGCAAATACGTAATGCCCTAAGGAACATAGATTGAAATGATGATAATTTAATTCTGTCATGTTGAGTAATAATGGATATATGAGCATACATTGGTAGGTTTTCTGTATATGCTAAACTTAAACTTGTTTCCTTGTCTATGGATCATGCAATCTAAAAATGGCAACATACCTTTATTTTCATTTTCTACAGTAAATTTGATGGAAGGTACTAAATTGTTAAGTAAGGGGAGAAATATTTGTAAATTTTCATTTGTTGGCCAAACACAAAGAACATCATCTACATACCTAAACCAAATTGAATTAGAAGGTAAGATATCCTTCAGTAATTTTGTTTCAAAAAATTCCATATAAAGATTACTTAGTACAGGTGAAAGAGGGTTACCCATTGCCATACCAAATTTTTGAGCATAATAATCTCCATTAAATTAAAATACACAGTCTTTTATACACAATTTTTTCATTTCAATGAAAACAGACTTTGAAACAGGTAAATGAATATCATCCAAGACATCAAATAAATATTCTAAAAGGTCATCAACTGGAACTTTAGTGAAAAGTGAGGAAACATCAAAGCTAACTAGTTTGAAATCAAAATTAACATTGATATTGTTTAGCTTGTTAACAAAATCTACATTGTTCATGATATTAGAATTTGATACCTTACCCACTAAAGGGCTTAATAAGGAAACTAACCATTTTGATAATTTATATGTGATGGAGCCTACTGAACTCACTATAGGTCTTGCTGGAAAATTTTGTTTATGTGTTTTGATAAGTCCATACATATATGGCAATGAAGGGGACAAAGATGACAAACTTTTGATAAGAGAAATGTTACCTTTCAACAACAACTTCATTTCTTTATTGAAGTGAGAATTAACTGCTTCTAAGGGATTTTTACTAAGTTTAGAATATGTTGTGTTATCATTTAGAAGATCATTCATTTTAGATAAATAGTTACTTTGGTCTAAAATCACAACAGTGTTAGCCTTATCTGCTTTAGTAATATGTATGTCATTGACTCTTTTTTCTTTGTTTTAAGGTGTTAATAGCTCTTACAGATCTTTTAGGGCAATTAGGCTCCACTGGTTTTGACAAACTGGCATACACTAAACCCTTACAAATATTACACGAAAGTGCACTTGGATACTAATCGTGTTTCATTTTCTCCGTGGACTCATATGAATATATATATATATATATATATATATATATATATATATATATATATATATATATATATATATATATATATATTTCTTTTTTTCTTTCATACTAATCGCCATTTCCCGCGTTAGCGAGGTACCGTTTAGAACAGAGAACTGGGCCTTTGAGGGAATATCCTCACCTGGCTCCCTTCTCTGGTCCCTCTTTTGAAAAATTAAAAAAAAAAAAAAAAACGAGAAGGGAGGATTTCCAGCCCCCCGCCGCTCCCTCCCCATTTAGTCGCCTTCTACGACACGCAGGGGACATGTGGGAAATATGCTTATTATTTCTTTTTCATTATTAATATTATTATTTCTTTTTCATTATTTTTTGTCGCTGTCTCCCGCGTTAGCGATGTAGCGCAAGGAAATAGACGAAAGAATGGCCCAACCAACCCACATACACACGCATATACATAAACGCCCACACACGCACATATACATACCTACACATTTCAACACCTACATACATATACATCTACACAGACATATGAATATATACTATATTTATTTTATATATTATACTTTGTCGCTGTCTCCCGCGTTTGCGAGGTAGCGCAAGGAAACAGACGAAAGAAATGGCCCAACCCCCCCCCCCATACACATGTATATACATACGTCCACACACGCAAATATACATACCTACACAGCTTTCCATGGTTTACCCCAGACGCTTCACATGCCTTGATTCAATCCACTGACAGCACGTCAACCCCTGTATACCACATCGCTCCAATTCACTCTATTCCTTGCCCTCCTTTCACCCTCCTGCATGTTCAGGCCCCGATCACACAAAATCTTTTTCACTCCATCTTTCCACCTCCAATTTGGTCTCCCTCTTCTCCTCGTTCCCTCCACCTCCGACACATATATCCTCTTGGTCAATCTTTCCTCACTCATTCTCTCCATGTGCCCAAACCACTTCAAAACACCCTCTTCTGCTCTCTCAACCACGCTCTTTTTATTTCCACACATCTCTCTTACCCTTACGTTACTCACTCGATCAAACCACCTCACACCACACATTGTCCTCAAACATCTCATTTCCAGCACATCCATCCTCCTGCGCACAACTCCATCCATAGCCCACGCCTCGCAACCATACAACATTGTTGGAACCACTATTCCTTGAAACATACCCATTTTTGCTTTCCGAGATAATGTTCTCGACTTCCACACATTCTTCAAGGCCCCCAGAACTTTCGCCCCCTCCCCCACCCTATGATCCACTTCCGCTTCCATGGTTCCATCCGCTGCCAGATCCACTCCCAGATATCTAAAACACTTCACTTCCTCCAGTTTTTCTCCACTCAAACTCACCTCCCAATTGACTTGACCCTCAACCCTACTGTACCTAATAACCTTGCTCTTATTCACATTTACTCTTAACTTTCTTCTTCCACACACTTTACCAAACTCAGTCACCAGCTTCTGCAGTTTCTCACATGAATCAGCCACCAGCGCTGTATCATCAGCGAACAACAACTGGCTCACTTCCCAAGCTCTCTCATCCCCAACAGACTTCATACTTGCCCCTCTTTCCAAAACTCTTGCATTTACCTCCCTAACAACCCCATCCATAAACAAATTAAACAACCATGGAGACATCACACACCCCTGCCGCAAACCTACATTCACTGAGAACCAATCACTTTCCTCTCTTCCTACACGTACACATGCCTTACATCCTCGATAAAAACTTTTCACTGCTTCTAACAACTTTCCTCCCACACCATATATTCTTAATACCTTCCACAGAGCATCTCTATCAACTCTATCATATGCCTTCTCCAGATCCATAAATGCTACATACAAATCCATTTGCTTTTCTAAGTATTTCTCACATACATTCTTCAAAGCAAACACCTGATCCACACATCCTCTACCACTTCTGAAACCACACTGCTCTTCCCTAATCTGATGCTCTGTACATGCCTTCACCCTCTCAATCAATACCCTCCCATATAATTTACCAAGAATACTCAACAAACTTATACCTCTGTAATTTGAGCACTCACTCTTATCCCCTTTGCCTTTGTACAATGGCACTATGCACGCATTCCGCCAATCCTCAGGCACCTCACCATGAGTCATACATACATTAAATAACCTTACCAACCAGTCAACAATACAGTCACCCCCTTTTTTAATAAATTCCACTGCAATACCATCCAAACCTGCTGCCTTGCCGGCTTTCATCTTCCGCAAAGCTTTCACTACCTCTTCTCTGTTTACCAAATCATTTTCCCTAACCCTCTCACTTTGCACACCACCTCGACCAAAACACCCTATATCTGCCACTCTATCATCAAACACATTCAACAAACCTTCAAAATACTCACTCCATCTCCTTCTCACATCACCACTACTTGTTATCACCTCCCCATTTGCGCCCTTCACTGAAGTTCCCATTTGCTCCCTTGTCTTACGCACTTTATCTACCTCCTTCCAGAACATGAATATATACATATGCACATATTCATACATGCTGCCTTCATCCATTCCCGCCGCCACCCCACCACACCTGAAATGACACCCACCTCCCCGGCATGCGCGCGAGGTAGCTCTAGGAAAAGACAACAACAAAGACCACATTCGTTCACACTCAGTCTCTAGCTGTCATGTATAATCAACGAAACCACAGCTCCCTTTCCACATCCAGGGCCCACAAAACTTACCATGGTTTACCATAGAAGGTTCACATGCCCTGGTTCAATCCACTGACAGCACGTCGACCCCAGTATACCACATCGTTCCAATTCACTCTATTTCTTGCACGCCTTTCACCCTCATCTGTGTTCAGGCACCGATCGCACGAAATCTTTTTCACTCCATCCTTCCACCTCCAACTTGTTCTCCCACTTCTCATTCCCTCCACCTCTGACACATATATCCTCTTTGTCAATGTTTCCTCACTCATTCTCTCCATGTGACCTAACCATTTCAAAACACCCTCTTCTGCTCTCTCAACCACACTCTTTTTATTACCACACATCTCTCTTACCCTATCATTACTTACTCGATCAAACCACCTCACACCACATATTGTCTTCAAGCATCTCATTTCCAACACATCCATCCTCCTCCGCACAAACCTATCTATAGCCCACGCCTCGCAGCCATATAACATTGTTGGAACCACTATTCCTTCAAACATACCCATTTTTCCTTTCCGAGATAATGTTCTCGCTTTCCACACATTCTTCAACGCTCCCAGACTTTAGCCCCGTCCCACACCCTGTGATTCACTTCCGCTTCCATGGTTCCATCAGCTGCCAAATCCACTCCCAGATATCTAAAATACTTTACTTCCTCCAGTTTTTCTCCATTCAAACTTACCTCCCAATTTACTTGGTATTGCTGTGAAATCTATTAAAAAAGGGGTGACTGTATTATTGACTGGTTGGTAAGGTTATTTAATGTATGTATGACTCATGGTGAGGTGCCTGAGGATTGGCGGAATGCGTGCATAGTGCCATTGTACAAAGGCAAAGGGGATAAGAGTGAGTGCTCAAATTACAGAGGTATAAGTTTGTTGAGTATTCCTGGTAAATTATATGGGAGGGTATTGATTGAGAGGGTGAAGGCATGTACAGAGCATCAGATTGGGGAAGAGCAGTGTGGTTTCAGAAGTGGTAGAGGATGTGTGGATCAGGTGTTTGCTTTGAAGAATGTATGTGAGAAATACTTAGAAAAACAAATGGATTTGTATGTAGCATTTATGGACCTGGAGAAGGCATATGATAGAGTTGATAGAGATGCTCTGTGGAAGGTAATAAGAATATATGATGTGGGAGGTAAGCTGCTAGAAGCTGTGAAAAGTTTTTATCGAGGATGTAAGGCATGTGTACGTTTAGGAAGAGAGGAAAGTGATTGGTTCTCAGTGAATGTAGGTTTGCGGCAGGGGTGTGTGATGTCTCCATGGTTGTTTAATTTGCTTATGGATGGGGTTGTTAGGGAGGTGAATGCAAGAGTTTTGGAAAGAGGGACATTTGTGTGTTTTGTGTGTGTGTGTGTGTGTGTGTGTGTGTGTGTGTGTGGTGTGTGTGTATGTGTGTGTGTGTGTGTGTGTGTGTGTGTGCGTATATGTGTGTGTGTGTGTTGAGACAACCCGGGTTACTGATTCATAATTGAATCTCATTTGGAATGTTAAAAAATGAGGATAAATTTCCCTTTAATTAGAAATTCATAAACATTACCGTAAAACTATTTCAACCTACGAATGATACTAATATCAAATTTATATACTTTTATATGCAGCAAATTCATATATATATATATATATATATATATATATATATATATATATATATATATATATATATATATATATATATATATATTGGAATGGATCACAATTTTGCGCGTGATCAAGTTATTCCTATGAGTCCACGGGGAAAATGAAACACGATAAGTTGCCAAGTGCCCTTTCGTGTAATAATCACATCATCAGGGGAGATACAAGAGAGAAATATAACAGTCAGTTGATATACAACGAAGAGAAGTAGCTAGTACATCATTTGGTAAACATACGATTGTCCAAGATAGACAACGAGCGTATCATAAATTTATGTGGACAAGAAGGTGAATTGTTTACAAATTTTATCAACAATAAAGTTATCCAATTTGTATTGACTTGTCATTAACATCAAGATTATAATTCTTTGTTTATCTAATAACAGAAGATTCAATGATATTTCTCGTGGTAATAGAGTTAGAGTTAATAACTGAGATGGCATTACTACAGTCAATACAATGATCATAGTTTTTAACGTGATTAAACAAGGAATTTGATTCTTGTCCCGTTCTTATACTATATCTATGTTGCTTAAGTCTAACAGAAAGATCCTCACCAGTCTGCTCAACATCAAACTTATCATAATTTCTACATGGCACTTTATAAATGCATCCAGGAGAATTTTCTGGTGAGTTACTGATTTAAGATATTCTTTATAGTATTATTGTTGCTGAAGGCAACATTTACATTAAAGGATTTAAGCAACATGGGAAGCAAAGCGAAATTATTATTAAAAGGGAGAACTAAAAGATTCTTGGTGTCAATGGGAGGTTTGGGCTCAACTCTATAAAATGATTTCTTTGCTAACTTAAGGGATTTATCAATGAAAGATCTAGGGTACTTTAACTTAGATCCAATAGAATATATCTTCTCAAACTCATCATCAAAAACTCTGGACTGCAAATACGTAATTCCCTTAGGAACATAGATTGAAATGATGATAATTTAACTCTGTCATGTTGAGATGAGTAATAATGGATATATGAGCATACATTAGTAAGTTTTCTGTATATAATAAACTTAAACTTGTTTCCTTGTCTATGGATCATGCAATCTAAAAATGGCAACATACCTTTATTTTCATTTTCTACAGTAAATTTGATGGAAGGTACTAAATTGTTACGTAAGGGGAGAAATATTTGTAAATTTTCATTTGTTGGCCAAACACAAAGAACATCATCTACATACCTAAACCAAATTGAATTAGAAGGTAAGATATCCTTCAGTAATTTTGTTTCAAAAAATTCCATATAAAGATTACTTAGTACAAATGAAAGAGGGTTACCCACTGCCATACCAAATTTTTGAGCATAATAATCTCCATTGAATTAAAATACACAGTCTTTTATACACAATTTTTTCAGTTCAATAAAAACACTTTGAAACAGGTAAATGAATATCATCCAAGACATCAAATAAATATTCTAAAAGGTCATCAACTGGAACTTTAGTGAAAAGTGAGGAAACATCAAAGCTAACTAGTTTGAAATCAAAATTAACATTGATATTGTTTAGCTTGTTGACTAAATCTACATTGTTCATGATATTAGAATTTGATACCTTACCCACTAAAGGGCTTAATAAAGAAACTAACCATTTTGATAATTTATATGTGATGGAGCCTACTGAACTCACTATAGGTCTTGCTGGAAAATTTTGTTTATGTGTTTTGATAAGTCCATACATATATGGCAATGAAGGGGACAAAGATGACAAACTTTTGATAAGAGAAATGTTACCTTTCAACAACAACTTCATTTGTTTATTGAAGTGAGAATTAACTGCTTCTAAGGGATTTTTACTAAGTTTAGAATATGTTGTGTTATCATTTAGAAGATCATTCATTTTAGATAAATAGTTACTTTGGTCTAAAATCACAACAGTGTTAGCCTTATCTGCTTTAGTAATATGTATGTCATTGACTCTTTTTTCTTTGTTTTAAGGTGTTAATAGCTCTTACAGATCTTTTAGGGCAATTAGGCTCCACTGGTTTTGACAAACTGGCATACACTAAACCCTTACAAATATTACACGAAAGTGCACTTGGATACTAATCGTGTTTCATTTTCTCCGTGGACTCATATGAATATATATATATATATATATATATATATATATATATATATATATATATATATATATATATATATATTTCTTTTTTTCTTTCATACTAATCGCCATTTCCCGCGTTAGCGAGGTACCGTTTAGAACAGAGAACTGGGCCTTTGAGGGAATATCCTCACCTGGCTCCCTTCTCTGGTCCCTCTTTTGAAAAATTAAAAAAAAAAAAAAAACGAGAAGGGAGGATTTCCAGCCCCCCGCCGCTCCCTCCCCATTTAGTCGCCTTCTACGACACGCAGGGGACATGTGGGAAATATGCTTATTATTTCTTTTTCATTATTAATATTATTATTTCTTTTTCATTATTTTTTGTCGCTGTCTCCCGCGTTAGCGATGTAGCGCAAGGAAATAGACGAAAGAATGGCCCAACCAACCCACATACACACGCATATACATAAACGCCCACACACGCACATATACATACCTACACATTTCAACACCTACATACATATACATCTACACAGACATATGAATATATACTATATTCATTTTATATATTATACTTTGTCGCTGTCTCCCGCGTTTGCGAGGTAGCGCAAGGAAACAGACGAAAGAAATGGCCCAACCCCCCCCCCCCCTCCCATACACATGTATATACATACGTCCACACACGCAAATATACATACCTACACAGCTTTCCATGGTTTACCCCAGACGCTTCACATGCCTTGATTCAATCCACTGACAGCACGTCAACCCCTGTATACCACATCGCTCCAATTCACTCTATTCCTTGCCCTCCTTTCACCCTCCTGCATGTTCAGGCCCCGATCACACAAAATCTTTTTCACTCCATCTTTCCACCTCCAATTTGGTCTCCCTCTTCTCCTCGTTCCCTCCACCTCCGACACATATATCCTCTTGGTCAATCTTTCCTCACTCATTCTCTCCATGTGCCCAAACCACTTCAAAACACCCTCTTCTGCTCTCTCAACCACGCTCTTTTTATTTCCACACATCTCTCTTACCCTTACGTTACTCACTCGATCAAACCACCTCACACCACACATTGTCCTCAAACATCTCATTTCCAGCACATCCATCCTCCTGCGCACAACTCCATCCATAGCCCACGCCTCGCAACCATACAACATTGTTGGAACCACTATTCCTTGAAACATACCCATTTTTGCTTTCCGAGATAATGTTCTCGACTTCCACACATTCTTCAAGGCCCCCAGAACTTTCGCCCCCTCCCCCACCCTATGATCCACTTCCGCTTCCATGGTTCCATCCGCTGCCAGATCCACTCCCAGATATCTAAAACACTTCACTTCCTCCAGTTTTTCTCCACTCAAACTCACCTCCCAATTGACTTGACCCTCAACCCTACTGTACCTAATAACCTTGCTCTTATTCACATTTACTCTTAACTTTCTTCTTCCACACACTTTACCAAACTCAGTCACCAGCTTCTGCAGTTTCTCACATGAATCAGCCACCAGCGCTGTATCATCAGCGAACAACAACTGGCTCACTTCCCAAGCTCTCTCATCCACAACAGACTTCATACTTGCCCCTCTTTCCAAAACTCTTGCATTTACCTCCCTAACAACCCCATCCATAAACAAATTAAACAACCATGGAGACATCACACACCCCTGCCGCAAACCTACATTCACTGAGAACCAATCACTTTCCTCTCTTCCTACACGTACACATGCCTTACATCCTCGATAAAAACTTTTCACTGCTTCTAACAACTTTCCTCCCACACCATATATTCTTAATACCTTCCACAGAGCATCTCTATCAACTCTATCATATGCCTTCTCCAGATCCATAAATGCTACATACAAATCCATTTGCTTTTCTAAGTATTTCTCACATACATTCTTCAAAGCAAACACCTGATCCACACATCCTCTACCACTTCTGAAACCACACTGCTCTTCCCTAATCTGATGCTCTGTACATGCCTTCACCCTCTCAATCAATACCCTCCCATATAATTTACCAAGAATACTCAACAAACTTATACCTCTGTAATTTGAGCACTCACTCTTATCCCCTTTGCCTTTGTACAATGGCACTATGCACGCATTCCGCCAATCCTCAGGCACCTCACCATGAGTCATACATACATTAAATAACCTTACCAACCAGTCAACAATACAGTCACCCCCTTTTTTAATAAATTCCACTGCAATACCATCCAAACCTGCTGCCTTGCCGGCTTTCATCTTCCGCAAAGCTTTCACTACCTCTTCTCTGTTTACCAAATCATTTTCCCTAACCCTCTCACTTTGCACACCACCTCGACCAAAACACCCTATATCTGCCACTCTATCATCAAACACATTCAACAAACCTTCAAAATACTCACTCCATCTCCTTCTCACATCACCACTACTTGTTATCACCTCCCCATTTGCGCCCTTCACTGAAGTTCCCATTTGCTCCCTTGTCTTACGCACTTTATCTACCTCCTTCCAGAACATGAATATATACATATGCACATATTCATACATGCTGCCTTCATCCATTCCCGCCGCCACCCCACCACACCTGAAATGACACCCACCTCCCCGGCATGCGCGCGAGGTAGCTCTAGGAAAAGACAACAACAAAGACCACATTCGTTCACACTCAGTCTCTAGCTGTCATGTATAATCAACGAAACCACAGCTCCCTTTCCACATCCAGGGCCCACAAAACTTACCATGGTTTACCATAGAAGGTTCACATGCCCTGGTTCAATCCACTGACAGCACGTCGACCCCAGTATACCACATCGTTCCAATTCACTCTATTTCTTGCACGCCTTTCACCCTCATCTGTGTTCAGGCACCGATCGCACGAAATCTTTTTCACTCCATCCTTCCACCTCCAATTTGTTCTCCCACTTCTCATTCCCTCCACCTCTGACACATATATCCTCTTTGTCAATGTTTCCTCACTCATTCTCTCCATGTGACCTAACCATTTCAAAACACCCTCTTCTGCTCTCTCAACCACACTCTTTTTATTACCACACATCTCTCTTACCCTATCATTACTTACTCGATCAAACCACCTCACACCACATATTGTCCTCAAGCATCTCATTTCCAACACATCCATCCTCCTCCGCACAAACCTATCTATAGCCCACGCCTCGCAGCCATATAACATTGTTGGAACCACTATTCCTTCAAACATACCCATTTTTCCTTTCCGAGATAATGTTCTCGCTTTCCACACATTCTTCAACGCTCCCAGACTTTAGCCCCGTCCCACACCCTGTGATTCACTTCCGCTTCCATGGTTCCATCAGCTGCCAAATCCACTCCCAGATATCTAAAATACTTTACTTCCTCCAGTTTTTCTCCATTCAAACTTACCTCCCAATTTACTTGGTATTGCTGTGAAATCTATTAAAAAAGGGGTGACTGTATTATTGACTGGTTGGTAAGGTTATTTAATGTATGTATGACTCATGGTGAGGTGCCTGACGACTGGCGGAATGCGTGCATAGTGCCATTGTACAAAGGCAAAGGGGATAAGAGTGAGCGTTCAAACTACAGAGGTATAAGTTTGTTGAGTATTCCTGGTAAATTATATGGAAGGGTATTGATTGAGAGGGTGAAGGCATGTACAGAGCATCAGATTGGGGAAGAGCAGTGTGGTTTCAGAAGTGGTAGAGGATGTGTGGATCAGGTGTTTGCTTTGAAGAATGTATGTGAGAAATACTTAGAAAAACAAATGGATTTGTATGTAGCATTTATGGACCTGGAGAAGGCATATGATAGAGTTGATAGAGATGCTCTGTGGAAGGTAATAAGAATATATGATGTGGGAGGTAAGTTGCTAGAAGCTGTGAAAAGTTTTTATCGAGGATGTAAGGCATGTGTACGTTTAGGAAGAGAGGAAAGTGATTGGTTCTCAGTGAATGTAGGTTTGCGGCAGGGGTGTGTGATGTCTCCATGGTTGTTTAATTTGCTTATGGATGGGGTTGTTAGGGAGGTGAATGCAAGAGTTTTGGAAAGAGGGACAAGTATGAAGTCTGTTGTGGATGAGAGAGCTTGGGAAGTGAGTCAGTTGTTCGTTGATGATACAGCGCTGGTAGCTGATTCGGGTGAGAAACTGCAGAAGCTGGTGACTGAGTTTGGTAAAGTGTGTGAAAGAAGAAAGCTGAGAGAAAATATGAATAAGAGCAAGTTAATTTGGTTCAGTAGGGTTGAGGGACAAGTGTGTGTGTGTGTGTGTGTGTGTGTGTGTGTGTGTGTGTGTGTGTGTGTGTGTGTGTGTATATATATATATATATATATATATATATATATATATATATATATATATATATACACACAGATATATACATGTACACACACGTACAGAATTCATACTTGCTTCCTTTATTCATTCCCGTCGCCACCCCGCAACACATGAAATGACAACCCCCTTCCCCCGCATGCGCGCGAGGTAAAGACAACAAAACCCACATTCGTCTCCAGCTGTCATGTATAACGCACAGAAACCACGCCCCCCCCCCCCACATCCAAGCCCCACAAAACCCTCCATGGCCCACCAGTCACACATCCACCACAGAGCCCACCACACTACAGTAATGGTACCCCGAGCACACACACCTGACCTGTGCCAGTAATGGTACCCCGAGCACACACACCTGACCTGTGCCAGTAATGGTACCCCAGCACACACACCTGACCTGTGCCAGTAATGGTACCCCAGCACACACACCTGACCTGTGCCAGTAATGGTATCCCGAGCACACACACCTGACCTGTGCCAGTAATGGTACCCCAGCACACACACCTGACCTGTGCCAGTAATGGTACCCCGAGCACACACACCTGACCTGTGCCAGTAATGGTACCCCGAGCACACACACCTGACCTGTGCCAGTAATGGTACCCCAGCACACACACCTGACCTGTGCAAGTAATGGAACCCCAGCACACACACCTGACCTGTGCCAGTAATGGTACCCCAGCACACACACCTGACCTGTGCCAGTAATGGTATCCCAGCACACACACCTGACCTGTGCCAGTAATGGTATCCCGAGCACACACACCTGACCTGTGCCAGTAATGGTACCCCGAGCACACACACCTGACCTGTGCCAGTAATGGTACCCCAGCACACACACCTGACCTGTGCCAGTAATGGTACCCCAGCACACACACCTGACCTGTGCCAGTAATGGTACCCCGAGCACACACACCTGACCTGTGCCAGTAATGGTACCCCGAGCACACACACCTGACCTGTGCCAGTAATGGTAACCCGAGTACACACACCTGACCTGTGCCAGTAATGGTACCCCGAGCACACACACACCTGACCTGTGCCAGTAATGGTACCCCGAGTACACACACCTGACCTGTGCCAGTAATGGTACCCCGAGCACACACACCTGACCTGTGCCAGTAATGGTACCCCAGCACACACACCTGACCTGTGCCAGTAATGGTACCCCGAGTACACACACCTGACCTGTACCAGTAATGGTACCCCAGCACACACACCTGACCTGTGCCAGTAATCAGTTAACGAATCCTTTTATAACATTATCATACAACACTTCACACACCTGGCCCGCGGAACACTAAAACGTCCACGCTTCTTCTCATCAACAACTCAAACCTGAATAAGTTTGGCGAGAAAGTCGCCAAAAACATGGCCAGAGTGAGCCGGAAACCCGGGCCGCTCTGGCCGGGACGGCGCGAAAAACCCGCCAGTGTATCGCTTGACGCGTCGCCGCCCAACACTGAACCTCCCTCATCTGCATGTCGCCAGCTCTCACAACAAAAGCTATCGTCATGTAAAACAAAAGCTATCGTCATGCAGAACAAAAGCTACCGTCATGCAAAACAAAAGCTACCGTCATGTAAAACAAAAGCTATCGTCATGCAGAACAAAAGCTACCGTCATGCAGAACAAAAGCTACCGTCATGTAAAACAAAAGCTATCGTCATGCAGAACAAAAGCTATCGTCATGCAGAACAAAAGCTACCGTCATGCAAAACAAAAGCTACCGTCATGTAAAACAAAAGCTATCGTCATGCAGAACAAAAGCTCCCGTCATGCAGAACAAAAGCTATCGTCATGCAGAACAAAAGCTATCGTCATGGAGACCAACAGCTACCGTCATGCAAAACAAAAGCTACCGTCATGTAAAACAAAAGCTACCGTCATGCAAAACAAAAGCTACCGTCATGCAAAACAAAAGCTACCGTCATGCAAAACAAAAGCTCCCGTCATGTAAAACAAAAGCTACCGTCATGCAAAACAAAAGCTACCGTCATGCAAAACAAAAGCTACCGTCATGCAAAACAAAAGCTACCGTCATGTAAAACAAAAGCTATCGTCATGCAGAACAAAAGCTATCGTCATGCAGAACAAAAGCTACCGTCATGCAAAACAAAAGCTACCGTCATGTAAAACAAAAGCTACCGTCATGCAAAACAAAAGATACCGTCATGCAAAACAAAAGCTACCGTCATGCAGAACAAAAGCTCCCGTCATGCAAAACAAAAGCTCCCGTCATGCAAAACAAAAGCAACCGTCATGCAGAACAAAAGCTACCGTCATGCAGAACAAAAGCTACCGTCATGCAAAACAAAAGCTCCCGTCATGCAAAACAAAAGCAACCGTCATGCAGAACAACAGCTACTGTTTATCACAACTGTAACTTAGCTTCATAATAGATAGACAGCTAAGAATGCATATGTTGAATAGTCCATAAACGTATGATAATTCGTACTGTTAATGTGTCACATAATCATGATTCATAATAGTCCATAACAGTATGATAATTCGTATTGTTAATGTGTGACATAATCATGAATCATAATAGTCCATAAACGTATGATAATTCGTATTGTTAATGTGACATAATCATGAATCATAATAGTCCATAACAGTATGATAATTCGTATTGTTAATGTGTGACATAATCATGATTCATAATAGTCCATAACAGTATGATAATTCGTATTGTTAATGTGTGACATAATCATGATTCATAATAGTCCATAACAGTATGATAATTCGTATTGTTAATGTGACATAATCATGAATCATAATAGTCCATAACAGTATGATAATTCGTATTGTTAATGTGTGACATAATCATGATTCATAATAGTCCATAACAGTATGATAATTCGTATTGTTAATGTGTGACATAATCATGAATCATAATAGTCCATAAACGTATGATAATTCGTATTGTTAATGTGACATAATCATGAATCATTATAGTCCATAACAGTATGATAATTCGTATTGTTAGTGTGACATAATCATGAATCATAATAGTCCATAAAAGTATGATAATTCGCATTGTTAATGTGTGACATAATCATGAATCATAATAGTCCATAAACGTATGATAATTCGTATTGTTAATGTGTGATATAATCATGAATCATTATAGTCCATAACAGTATGATAATTCGTATTGTTAGTGTGACATAATCATGAATCATAATAGTCCATAACAGTATGATAATTCGCATTGTTAATGTGTGACATAATCATGAATCATAATAGTCCTTAAACGTATGATAATTCGTATTGTTAATGTGTGACATAATCATGAATCATAATGGTCCATAAACGTAAGATAATTCGTATTAATGTGTAACATAATCATGAATCATAATAGTCCATAAACGTATGATAATTCGTAGTTAATGTGTGACATAATCATGAATCATAATAGTCCATAAACGTATGATAATTCGTATTGTTAACGTCTAACATAATTATGAATCATAATAGTCCATAAACGTTTGATAATTCGTATTGTTAATGTGTGACATAATCATGAATCATAATAGTCCATAAACGTATGATAATTCGTATTGTTAATGTGACATAATCATGAATCATAATAGTCCATAACAGTATGATAATTCGTATTGTTAATGTGACATAATCATGAATCATAATAGTCCATAACAGTATGATAATTCGCATTGTTAATGTGTGACATAATCATGAATCATAATAGTCCATAAACGTATAATTCGTATTGTTAATGTGTGACATAATCATGAATCATTATAGTCCATAACAGTATGATAATTCGTATTGTTAATGTGTGACATAATCATGAATCATAATAGTCCATAATAGTATGATAATTCGTATTGTTAGTGTGACATAATCATGAATCATAATAGTCCATAACAGTATGATAATTCGTATTGTTAATGTGTGACATAATCATGAATCATAATAGTCCATAAACGTATGATAATTCGTATTGTTAATGTGACATAATCATGAATCATAATAGTCCATAACAGTATGATAATTCGTATTGTTAATGTGTGACATAATCATGAATCATAATAGTCCATAAACGTATGATAATTCGTATTGTTAATGTGTGACATAATCATGAATCATAATAGTCCATAAACGTATGATAATTCGTATTGTTAACGTCTAACATAATTATGAATCATAATAGTCCATAAACGTTTGATAATTCGTATTGTTAATGTGTGACATAATCATGACTCATAATAGTCCATAAACGTATGATAATTCGTATTGTTAATGTGTGCCATAATCATGACTCATAATAGTCCATAACAGTATAATAATTCGTATTGTTAATGTGTGACATAATCATGAATCATAATAGTCCATAAACGTATGATAATTCGTATTGTTGTGTGACATAATCATGAATCATTATAGTCCATAACAGTATAATTCGTATTGTTAATGTGTGACATAATCATGAATCATAATAGTCCATAACAGTATGATAATTCGTATTGTTAGTGTGACATAATCATGAATCATAATAGTCCATAACAGTATGATAATTCGTATTGTTAATGTGTGACATAATCATGAATCATAATAGTCCATAACAGTATGATAATTCGTATTGTTAATGTGTGACATAATCATGAATCATAATAGTCCATAACAGTATGATAATTCGTATTGTTAATGTGTGACATAATCATGAATCATAATAGTCCATAAACGTATGATAATTCGTATTGTTAATGTGTGACATAATCATGAATCATAATAGTCCATAAACGTATGATAATTCGTATTGTTAACGTCTAACATAATTATGAATCATAATAGTCCATAAACGTTTGATAATTCGTATTGTTAATGTGTGACATAATCATGAATCATAATAGTCCATAAACGTATGATAATTCGTATTGTTAACGTCCAACATAATTATGAATCATAATAGTCCATAAACGTATGATTTGTATTGTTAATGTGTGACATAATCATTAATCATAATAGTCCATAAACGTATGATAATTCGTATTGTTAATGTGACATAATCATGAATCATAATAGTCCTTAAACGTATGATAATTCGTATTGTTAATGTGTGACATAATCATGAATCATAATGGTCCATAAACGTAAGATAATTCGTATTAATGTGTAACATAATCATGAATCATAATAGTCCATAAACGTATGATAATTCGTAGTTAATGTGTGACATAATCATGAATCATAATAGTCCATAAACGTATGATAATTCGTATTGTTAATGTGTGACATAATCATGAATCATAATAATCCATAAACGTATGATAATTCGTATTGTCAATGTCTAACATAATCATGAATCATAATAGTCCATAAACGTATGATAATTCGTATTGTTAACGTGTGACATAATCATGAATCATAATAGTCCATAAACGTATGATAATTCGTATTGTTAATGTGTGACATAATCATGAATCATAATAGTCCATAAACGTATGATAATTCGTATTGTTAACGCGTGACATAATCATGAATCATAATAGTCCATAAACGTATAATTCGTATTGTTAATGTGTGACATAATTAAGAATCATATAACATCATTACGAGCGGTCTGAGATCTTCCTGGGGTAAGAAACTACAGATCCCAGGACGACCTGCGTTGTACTGTGGGTCGGGGCCAGTCGTCAACCACCATTGTATTACAGGAGAGGTCATGACCTCTCCTGTCTATCGAGAGGTCAACCAGTCTATCGAGACACCTGGCGGCACCAGAGTGCACTAACTGGGTACAAATACAGTCTGAAGTAAGCGTAAATACAGGAGGCGTTTAGCGTGCGTTGTGCGACCGTACGACTCTTCAGTACGACCATTGAACACGATGGTACGACCTCTGGGTATGATGACCTGACCTGTGTGACCTGACCAGCGACGGTAAGTGTCCTCATGATCCAGTACTGTACTCGTCTGCTACACCTGACTGACTGGTAAGATGTAAACAACTGAGAGAGGTAGACAGGTAGATATATCCTCCAGAGAGAAATGCTGTAGATGTACATCTACCCTTAATGTAGATATACGTCTACCTTTACTGTAGATATACATCTACCTTTACTGTAGATATACATCTACCTTTACTGTAGATATACATCTACCCTTAATGTACATATACGTCTACCTTTACTGTAGATATACATCTACCTTTACTGTAGATATACATCTACCTTTACTGTAGATATACATCTACCTTTACTGTAGATATACATATACCTTTACTGTAGATATACATCTAACTTTACTGTAGATATACATCTACCTTTACTGTAGATATACATCTACCTTTACTGTAGATATACATCTACCTTTACTGTAGATATACATCTACCTTTACTGTAGATATACATCTACCTTTACTGTAGATATACATCTACCTTTACTGTAGATATACATCTACCTTTACTGTAGATATACATCTACCTTTACTGTAGATATACATCTACCTTTACTGTAGATATACATCTACCTTTACTGTAGATATACATCTACCTTTACTATAGATATACATCTACCTTTACTGTAGATATACATCTACCTTTACTGTAGATATACATCTACCTTTACTGTAGATATACATCTACCTTTACTGTAGATATACATCTACCTTTACTGTAGATATACATCTACCTTTACTGTAGATATACATCTACCTTTACTGTAGATATACATCTACCTTTACTGTAGATATACATCTAACTTTACTGTAGATATACATCTAACTTTACTGTAGATGTGTCTACCTTTACTATAGGTCTACATCTACCACCTCTACCTATAAGTGAGGATATATCATTCTATAATAATGATGATAATGATGATAATGATCATCATTATAGACGGGTCTTCATCATCATGACAGAAGGAGGGAGGGAAGGAGGGAAGGGAGGGAGGGAAGGAGGGAGGGATGGAGGGAAGGGAGGGAGGGAGGGATGGAGGGAGGGAGGGATGGAGGGAGGGAGGGAGGGAGGGAGGGAGGGAAAGAGGGAGGGAGGGAGGGAGGGATGGAGGGAGGGATGGAGGGAGGGAGGGAAGGAGGGAGGGAAGGATGGATGGAGGGAGGGAGGGAGCGGGGTCACAGAGCGCCTCCCTGGGTACATAGTTGGGTTGAGTTGTGGTTGTGGAGGAGCAGCCAACTCCAGTCATGAACCAAATTCGTCTTCAACTATGTGGTTGGTATTGTGGGGGGGGGGGGGAACCACACCCTCTCCTGGGGGGTGTGGTCCTACCTCCCTCACACGGGTCGTATATTTCAATGCCTTGAGCACGACGGTACGACCCCTTGAGCACGACGGTACGACCCTTCAGCACGACGGTGCGACCCCTTGCGCATGAGCACGGGACCTTAACTACTGTACACACGGGACCTTAACTACTGTACACACGGGACCTTAACTACTGTACACACGGGACCTTAACTACTGTACACACGGGACCTTAACTACTGCACACACGGGACCTTAACTACTGTACACACGGGACCTTAACTACAGTACACACGGGACCTTAACTACTGTATTAACAAGATATCAAGAAGGTGAATCATTGATTGTGTGATGTAGAACACTACAGTAAGGTCACTACCTCCTCCTCACACACTGGCTGGCCTACAGTAAGGTCACTACCTCCTCCTCACACACTGGCTGGCCTACAGTAAGGTCACTACCTCCTCCTCACACACTGGCTGGCCTACAGTAAGGTCACTACCTCCTCCTCACACACTGGCTGGCCTACAGGAAGGTCACTACCTCCTCCCCACACACTGGCTGGCCTACAGGAAGGTCACTACCTCCTCCCCACACACTGGCTGGCCTACAGGAAGGTCACTACCTCCTCCCCACACACTGGCTGGCCTACAGGAAGGTCACTACCTCCTCCTCACACACTGGCTGGCCTACAGGAAGGTCACTACCTCCTCCTCACACACTGGCTGGCCTACAGTAAGGTCACTACATCCTCCTCACACACTGGCTGGCCTACAGTAAGGTCACTACCTCCTCCTCACACACTGGCTGGCCTACAGGGTCACTACCTCCTCCTCACACACTGGCTGGCCTACAGTAAGGTCACTACCTCCTCCTCACACACTGGCTGGCCTACAGTAAGGTCACTACCTCCTCCTCACACACTGGCTGGCCTACAGGAAGGTCACTACCTCCTCCCCACACACTGGCTGGCCTACAGGAAGGTCACTACCTCCTCCTCACACACTGGCTGGCCTACAGGAAGGTCACTACCTCCTTCTCACACACTGGCTGGCCTACAGTAAGGTCACTACCTCCTCCTCACACACTGGCTGGCCTACAGTAAGGTCACTACCTCCTCACACACTGGCTGGCCTACAGTAAGGTCACTACCTCCTCCTCACACACTGGCTGGCCTACAGGAAGGTCACTACCTCCTCCTCACACACTGGCTGGCCTACAGTAAGGTCACTACCTCCTCCTCACACACTGGCTGGCCTACAGGAAGGTCATTACCTCCTCCTCACACACTGGCTGGCCTACAGTAAGGTCACCACCTCCTCCTCACACACTGGCTGGCCTACAGTAAGGTCACTACCTCCTCCTCACACACTGGCTGGCCTACAGTAAGGTCACCACCTCCTCCTCACACACTGGCTGGCCTACAGTAAGGTCACTACCTCCTCCTCACACACTGGCTGGCCTACAGTAAGGTCACTACCTCCTCCTCACACACTGGCTGGGCTACAGGAAGGTCATTACCTCCTCCTCACACACTGGCTGGCCTACAGTGCAAAACATTCTCTCGTAGATCTTACGTGGCCAGGACAAATTATGAGAAATTTACATCACACAACACTTTCATAACTCTCTCTCTCTCTCTCTCTCTCTCTCTCTCTCTCTCTCTCGTAACACATCGTCAGAGAATGAATACAATCTTCCTTTTGCTGTACGATCCACAATACATCAGACAGAGTGAACTTTGAGCCATCAAAAATTGTTTCCAGGATCAAGTTATCTTATACACACTGTATCATTCTGAGGCCCAGGAAAACTTACCTTAATGAACAGATGGTCTTATTACCGTACCTGAGCCACACTGTATCATTCTGAGGCCCAGGAAAACTTACCTTAATGAACAGATGGTCTTATTAACGTACCTGAGCCACACTGTATCATTCTGAGGCCCAGGAAAACTTACCTTAACGAACGGACGGTCTTATTACCGTACCTGAGCCACAATGTATCATTCTGAGGCCCAGGAAAACTTACCTTAACGAACGGACGGTCTTATTACCGTACCTGAGCCACACTGTATCATTCTGAGGCCCAGGAAAACTTACCTTAATGAACATATGGTCTTATTAACGTACCTGAGCCACACTGTATCATTCTGAGGCCCAGGAAAACTTACCGTCCACTAACATGTTCCCTAGCACCAGCAGGACCTCAGCCTACCTCACCCCTGCCACACGGCCAGACAGGGAGCCACATACACGCACGGTGCTATGGTCTCTGGGTGATCTTGGACCCTGGAGGTGAGGTCTCCATTGCATTTCGACTGGTGGCTCAAAACTGACGTGGTCGGGTAATAACAGCCCGGAGAACCAACCAGTCAGTCCAGAAGGTAGGAAACCAACCAGTCAGTCCAGGAGGTAGGAAACCAACCAGTCAGTCCAGGAGGTAGGAAACCAACCAGTCAGTTCAGGAGGTAGGAAACTAACCAGTCAGTTCAGGAGGTAGGAAACCAACCAGTCAGTCCAGGAGGTAGGAAACCAACCAGTCAGTCCAGGAGGTAGGAAACCAACCAGTCAGTCCAGAAGGTAGGAAACCAACCAGTCAGTCCAGGAGGTAGGAAACCAACCAGTCAGTCCAGGAGGTAGGAAACCAACCAGTCAGTTCAGGAGGTAGGAAACTAACCAGTCAGTCCAGGAGGTAGGAAACTAACCAGTCAGTTCAGGAGGTAGGAAACCAACCAGTCAGTCCAGGAGGTAGGAAACTAACCAGTCAGTCAACTAACCAGTCAGTTCAGGAGGTAGGAAACCAACCAGTCAGTCCAGGAGGTAGGAAACTAACCAGTCAGTTCAGGAGGTAGGAAACCAACCAGTCAGTTCAGGAGGTAGGAAACCAACCAGTCAGTCCAGGAGGTGTAGGAAGGCGGGCTGGGTGTGAGCCTACCCTCCAGTAAGAGTAAGGTCCACCATGATATATCCTCACTACCTACCTACATTTCCTCCCTTCATAAACTTTGGTACTTTTCTTTTGCCTCACATTTTTCCCATCCTTCCCTCTCACCCCCCCAGCTTTTACCTTCAGTTTTCAATATGTATAAAGTTTCTTTTTTCCTAAACGTCCCGTTCTGATCCTTCATATTTTTCAACTCTACTCTTGTGTCTCGTATTTTCCAGTCTCTCTCTCTACTTTCTTACTCACACATTTTTCAGTTTTGCGATCGTTTGAAACTGTTATTGTTCAAGGCTTCATATTTTCCTCTTCATATTTTCGTCTTTTGCTCTTTACAGTCATGGTTCAGGTGGTCCTCTCTGGTTCTGGCCTCTGTTGTGACCTGGATTATAACCACTACAACACTCCTGGGCTCATACTACCCCTCACAACCACCACTGAGCTCACATTACCCCCCCCCGTCTCTCTCTCAGACACAGCCACACAAGAACAACTGATCGCCACACGTACCTCAGCTGCGATGTATGCTGGGATGACAGAGAGCAGCAGCTGCTCCTGCTGCTCCCGCTCGCACTCCAGCTTCACCCGGGCTTCGATCACCTCGCGGGTGGAGCTGCGGGCGTGGTTGTGCGACTGGGCAGCGTCCCAGTCCAACCACCAGCCTAGGATGTGAGCCGCCAGCATCATCAGCAAACAGCCCACGATCTGGCGCCACACAAGGGAGGGAGGGGGAAGAAGAAGAGAGTACGTTAGTTTCCATCTCAGGTACGATAGTGTTATGTGATGGGTCTGTTGTGATGCATACGATAGTTAAGAATACTTGTACAGTTTGATACGTTCACAAATTCCTAAAGTTAACCTCTCGAGCAGGAGGAAACGACCCTTGTGGATCCTTCAGGCTCAGGTCAAAGGTCAAGCCGATCATATCCAAGGGTCGTCGTCGTACTCAAGGGTCGCACCGTCGTACTCAAGGGTCATACTGTCGTGCTCAATGTTCGTACCGTCGTACTCAAGGGTCGTACCAATCGTACTCAAGGGTCGAACCAATCGTACTCAAGGGTCGTACCGTCGTACTCAAGGGTCGTACCGTCGTACTCAAGGGTCGTCGTCGTACTCAAGGGTCGTACCAATCGTACTCAAGGGTCGTACCGTCGTGCTCAAGGGTCATACCAATCGTACTCAAAGGTCGTACCAATCGTACTCAAGGGTCGTACCAATCGTACTCAAGGGTCGTACCGTCGTACTCAAAGGTCGTACCAATCGTACTCAAGGGTCGTACCGTCGTACTCAAGGGTCGCACCGTCGTACTCAAGGGTTGTACCATCGTGCTCAACGGTCGTACCGTCGTCGTACTCAAGGGTCGTACCAATCGTACTCAAGGGTCGAACCAATCGTACTCAAGGGTCGTACCGTCGTACTCAAGGGTCGTACCAATCGTACTCAAGGGTCGTACCGTCGTGCTCAAGGGTCATACCAATCGTACTCAAGGGTCGTACCAATCGTACTCAAGGGTCGTACCAATCGTACTCAAGGGTCGTACCGTCGTACTCAAGGGTCGTACCAATCGTACTCAAGGGTCGAACCAATCGTACTCAAGGGTCGTACCGTCGTACTCAAGGGTCGTACCGTCGTGCTCAAAAGGTGAAGAAAACAATGTAATTCTGCTGAAATCTGCAAGAGACGCACACATCACGAAATGCATAACACTGTGTACAATATTTCACGCCTCGCCTCACATTACAACACCCACGATCATCATCTCTGGTAACGTGTGTATATGTTCA
>NC_092296.1:13776508-13799008 GCF_036320965.1 Panulirus ornatus
TTATTATTCTCTCATGATGAACTCACTTGTGATCCTAATTTTTTCATTGGGACTTAAATCTTTGTCCACATTTGACACTTTGTCGTTTTTTTCTTTGTTTTTCATAGTCGTGTGGGCCGTGGATCCCGTCTGGGGTTGTGTGTTCCTGTTGTTATCGTTGCTATGGTTTGTGCGTGAAGGCTTTCTTGAGAGAAATGGTCCTGATGGCTTACTATACTATTCAGGTAATAGCAACTTCCTCAGTAAAAGGTTTTGATCTTAAAATTACATTCTAATAGTTTGGTCTAGGATCATGTCTGTCAGAGTTTAGACAGATGTAGTTCTCACCTCGCGGCAAAGGTTGTTCCTGCCGTTCTTAAACTTTCCACCCCTCTCTTTTCCACACCGTCTGACTCATCTGTCTGGGTCAGCTTTATTCCTGTTTTACGATGTGTGTTCGTGGGTACTGATAGTCTAACTCTCATTATGACTACCTTTTCTTTTCCTCTTTTTTTCATTTCTTTCATTTCCAGTTCTGCAATCTTCAGCATTCTCTGCTCCTGCTGGACGCATATACCTACATCTATCATTCTGTCTACTTCCAACTGTGGCATCATCAACATTTCAGTCTTCACGATACGTGTCAGTGGGAGTGACTCTAACATCACTTACATGTGCTGTTCATCTTGTCACAGTGGTGTACTCCACTTGAAGGTATTCACGTCCCCGAGCATCACACTACCCATGATGAAGCCTTTCCTTACACAGTGGGAGACGTGCATTTCCCCACCGCAACCGGGACGGTCTATCTGACTGTGAGGTAATCTAGGGTTTCTTTTCCTCTCACGTCTGGTGTTTACCTGAGGTGTGAGGCCGGTCGCGCTGGGCCTGAGGCTCCAGATGGCAATCGTTCCATACGACTGCATGACCCTTCCAGCCGCACATCAACTGGCAATCGTTGCAGGTGCACACCGAACACACACACACACACACACACACACACACACGCGGGAAATGCAGGTATTGCCGTGGGAGGCGGCTTGTCGTGGTGAGACACCTCCCTCTCCAACCACCACCTCTCCGTCAATTTCCAATACTCGTCCCATCAAGACATGGCGGAATATGTTTACCCCGACGGAAACATCCTCTTACACACACATGACTGTATTTCACGTTCAACACCAGCCTCAGTGGTGGTGTTATTACTGTGTTCCTGGTTGGTCGGTGGCTCTGACACATCCAGACGTTCTCTGTGCCAACCTCTTCATTAGAAAACATATATACATATATATATATATATATATATATCATAGAACATACAAGCCTCCAACAGCCAGGATCGAACCCAGGACCTCTGTGCAAGAGGCGGGAATGATAACCGCTAGACTATGGGCCTGCCAGTCCCATAGCCTAGCGGTTACATTCCCATCTCTTGCACAGAGGTCCTGGGTTCGATCCTGGCTGTTCGAGGTTTGTATGTTTCATGAAGGTGCGCGTTTCTATGCACTATGATCGTACGTAAAGTGTGTGAAAGAAGAAAGTTAAGAGTAAATGTGAATAAGAGCAAGGTTATTAGGTACAGTAGGGTTGAGGGTCAAGTCAATTGGGAGGTGAGTTTGAATGGAGAAAAACTGGAGGAAGTGAAGTGTTTTAGATATCTGGGAGTGGATCTGGCAGCGGATGGAATCATGGAAGCGGAAGTGGACCATAGGGTGGGGGAGGGGGCGAAAATCCTGGGAGCCTTGAAGAATGTGTGGAAGTCGAGAACATTATCTCGGAAAGCAAAAATGGGTATGTTTGAAGGAATAGTGGTTCCAACAATGTTGTATGGTTGCGAGGCGTGGGCTATGGATAGAGTTGTGCGCAGGAGGATGGATGTGCTGGAAAAGAGATGTTTGAGGACAATGTGTGGTGTGAGGTGGTTTGATCGAGTAAGTAACGTAAGGGTAAGAGAGATGTGTAGAAATAAAAAGAGCGTGGTTGAGAGAGCAGAAGAGGGTGTTTTGAAATGGTTTGGGCACATGGAGAGAATGAGTGAGGAAAGATTGACCAAGAGGATATATGTGTCGGAGGTGGAGGGAACGAGGAGAAGAGGGAGACCAAATTGGAGGTGGAAAGATGGAGTGAAAAAGATTTTGTGTGATCGGGGCCTGAACATGCATGAGGGTGAAAGGAGGGCAAGGAATAGAGTGAATTGGAGCGATGTGGTATACCGGGGTTGACGTGCTGTCAGTGGATTGAATCAGGGCATGTGAAGCGTCTGGGGTAAACCATGGAAAGCTGTGTAGGTGTGTATATTTGCGTGTGTGGACGTATGTATATACATGTGTATGGGGGTGGGTTGGGCCATTTCTTTCGTCTGTTTCCTTGCGCTACCTCGCAAACGCGGGAGACAGCGACAAAGCAAAAAAAAAAAAAAAAAAATATATATATATATATATATATATATATATATATATACGTACAAGGAAGCAGTGCAAATGGCTGTGAGATGTATAAAAGAACCGGCAGGAGGTCAAGAGGAAAGTGCAAGGGTTGAAAAAGAGGACAAATGAGAGTTGGGGTGAGAGAGTATCATTAGATTTCAGGCAAAAAATAAAAAGACGTTTTGGAAGGAGGTAAATAAAATGCGTAAGAGAAGAGAACAAATGGAAACATCAGCCAAGGGGCTAATTGGGAGATGATAACAAGTGATGGTGAAGTGAGAAGGAAATGGAGTAAGTATTTTGAAGGTTTGTCGAATGTGTTTGATGATAGAGTGGCATTTATAGGGTGTTTTGGTCGAGGTGGTGTGCAGAGTGAGAGAGTCAGGGAGAATGGTTTGGTTAAGAGAGAAGAGATAATGAAAGCCTTGCGGAAAATGAAATCCAGCAAGGCGACGGGTCTGGACAGTATTGCAGTGGAATTTATCAAGAAAGGGGGTGACTGTATTGTTGACTGGTTGGTAAGGTTATTTAATGTATGTATGACTCATGGTGAGGTGCCTGAGGATTGGCGGAATGCGTGCATAGTGCCATTGTACAAAGGCAAAGGGGATAAGAGTGAGTGCTCAAATTACAGAGGTATAAGTTTGGTGAGTATTCCTGGTAAATTATATGGGAGGGTATTGACTGAGAGGGTGAAGGCATGTACAGAGCATCAGATTGGGGAAGAACAGTGTGGTTTCAGAAGTGGTAGAGGATGTGTGGATCAGGTGTTTGCTTTGAAGAATGTGTGAGAAATACTTAGAAAAATGGATGTATTTGTATATGGCATTTATGGATCTGGAGAAGGCATATGATAGAGATGCTCTGTGGAAGGTATTAAGAATATATGGTGTGGGAGGTAAGTTGCTAGAAGCAGTGAAAAGTTTTTATCGAGGATGTAAGGCATGCGTAACAGTAGGAAGAGAGGAGAGTGATTGGTTCCCAGTGAAGGTCGGTTTGCGGCAGGGGTGCGTAATGTCTCCATGGTTGTTTAATTTCTTTATGGATGGGGTGGTTAGGGTGGTGAATGCAAGAGTTTTGGAGAGAGGGGCAAGTATGCAGTCTGTTGTGGATGAGAAGGCTTGAGAAGTGAGTCAGTTGTTGTTCGCTGATGATACAGCGCTGGTGACTGATTCGGGTGAGAAACTGCAGAAATTGGTGACTGAGTTTGGAAAAATGTGTGAAAAGAGAAAGGTTAGAGTAAAGGTGAATAAGAGCAAGGTTATTAGGGTCAGTAGGGTTGAGGGACAAGTTAGTTGGGATTTAAGTTTGAATGGGAAAAAACTGGAGGAAGTGAAGTGTTTTAGATATCTGGGAGTGTATTTGGCAGCGGATGGAACCATGGAAGCGGAAGTGAATCATAGGGTGGGGGAGAGAGCGAAGGTTCTGGGAACAGTGAAGAATGTGTGGAAGTCGAGAGCATTATCTCGGAAAGCAAAAATGGGTATGTTTGAAGGAATAGTGGTTCCAACAATGTTGTATGGTTGCGAGGCGTGGGCTATGGATAGAGTTGTGCGCAGGAGGATGGATGTGCTGGAAATGAGATGTTTGAGGACAATATGTGGTGTGAGGTGGTTTGATCGAGTATATATATATATATATATATATATATATATATATATATATATATATATATATATATATATATATATATATATATATATATATGGTTCAAAGCTCCGATATCTTAGTAAATCTGTCAACATAACCAAGTTTCCCAGGCATGGTATGATCACCTCCCTCCCACTACAGTGAACCGAGCGAGCCTTGACGAACACATGACACGCTCCACATCCCAGTCCTCCACATCCCAGTCCCAGGGATGGACCTCCATCCCACTGAAACTCATTCCAACAACAACAACTGTTCACAGGGTTGAGGGACCTCGGGGTCTGGGTTCCCGTGGCCACTGGGACTGTGTCGTCCTGAAACTCACTCGAACTCGACCTTCCTCCCTCGCAGGGCCGCCCGCCGCCACCCAACCTACAGAGGCTCCCAGCTCAGAAAACTGCACCAGGGAGGAAATGGCCGGGAAAATTGAGAGAGAAGGGCAGGAGGGAGAGTAGAAGGGAGGGCAGGAGGGCGGGAGGGAGGGCAGGGAGGGCAGGGAGGGAGAGTAGAAGGGAGGGCAGCAGTGCAGGAGGGAGGGCAGGAGGGAGGGAGGAAGGGCAGGAGGGAGGGCAGGAGGGAGGGCAGGAGGGAGAGTAGAAGGGAGGGCAGGAGGGCAGGAGGGAGGGAGGGCAGGAGGGAGAGTAGAAGGGAGGGCGGGAGGGCGGGAGGGAGGGCAGGAGAGCAGGAGGGAGGGCAGGAGGGAGGGCAGGAGGGCGGGAGGGAGGGCAAGAGGGAGGGAGGGAGGGAGGGCAGGAGAGCAGGAGGGAGGGCGGGAGAGCAGGAGGGAGGGCAAGAGGGCGGGAGGTCAGGAGGGCGGGAGAGCAGGAGGGAGGGGGGGAGAGCAGGAGGGAGGGCAGGAGGGCAGGATGGAGGGCGGGAGGGAGGGCGGGAGGGAGGGCGGGAGAGTCAGTGAGTGAAAAGAGAGAAGCCGTCTAAATCAGAGAGAAAATAAAACGTGTGTAAAATGTGAACCTACATTCTGTTAGTTGCTTTGTCTCCACCAACCTCACTTTTCCCACACTCTATATATATATATATATATATATATATATATATATATATATATATATATATATATATGGAGCTCCCTTTCCACATCCAGGCCCCACAGAACTTTCCATGGTTTACCCCAGACGCTTCACATGCCCTAGTTCAATCCATTGACAGCACGTCAACCCCGGTATACCACATCGTTCCAATTCACTCTATTCCTTGCACTCCTTTCACCCTCCTGCATGTTCAGGCCCCGATCGCCTGGATGTGGAAAGGGAGCTGTACTTTCGGTGCATTATACATGACAGCTAGAGACTGAGTGTGAACGAATGTGGCCTTTACTGTCTTTTCCTAGCGCTACCTCGTGCCCATGCGGGGGGAGGGGGATGTCAGTTCATGTGTGGCGGGGTGGCGACGGAAATGAATAAGGGCAGACAATATGAATTATATACATGTGTATACATGTACATGTCTGTGTGTATATATATGTATACGTTGAGATGTATAGGTATGTATATGTGCGTGTGTGGACGTGTATGTATATACATGTGTATGTGGGTGGGTTGGGCCATTCTTTCGTCCGTTTCCTTGCGCTACCTCGCTAACGCGGGAGACAACGACAAAGTATAATAAATAAATGAATATATATATATATATATATATATATATATATATATATATATATATATATATATATATATATATAGGAAAGGATCACAATTGAGCACTTGATCAAGTATATTCCTGAGTCCACGGGGAAATGAAACAAAATAAGTTCACAAGTGCACTTTCGCGTAACAATCACATCATCAGGGGAGATACAAGGAAAACAAATAACAGTCGCTTAATACGGAACGAAGAGACGTAGGTAGGACACCATCTGGTAAACAAGTGACTAACCGAATGGAGGTGGATGCGTCAAGTCTGGCAACTGTGTATCATAAATTCATTATGTGGACAAGAAGGGAAACTTAGATTTTTTTTTTATCAACAATAAAGCTATCCAATTTGTATAGACCTTCACTAATATTAATGTTACAATTCTTTGTGAATTTAATGACAGAAGGTTCAATGATATTTCTCGTGGTACATAATTTAGAGTTAATAACTGAGATGGCATTACTCCAGTCAGTACAATGATCATAGTTTTTAACGTGATTGAACAAAGCATTTGATTCTTGTCTCGTTCTTATACTATATTTATGTTGCTGAAGTCTAACAGAAAGATCCTTACCAGTCTGACCAACATCAAACTTATCACAATTTCTACATGGCACTTTATAGATGCATCCTGCAGAACTTTATGGTGAGTTCCTGATTAAGATATTCTTGATAGCATTGTTGTTGCTGAGGGCAACATTTACATGAAAGGATTTAAGTAGCCTGGGAAGTATATAATAATAATAATAATAATTTTACTTTACTTTCCAGTGTATACATACCTCCAGCCACTGTCTTACTCATCATTTCAATTCTACAATAATCCATCAACTTCGTTTTCTTTCAGCACTGCACTCGTACTACCGAGTTGATCTGTTGCTTTCATCCAATCAATTATTCCATTTGTGCCTAACGACGCTCTTATTGGCTCGTTTCCTGTGACGTCTGGCCTTCATCCCGCTTTTAATTGGTCGTTTGTGTTCGACCCCGTTTTCTCCGGTTAGTTACTGTGCAGTCTACCATCTGGGATGCGAACCCCCTCACGGAGGTATCTGACGATGATTTGGTTCACAGGAGCCAGAAGGAAGCAGCTGATCATGGAGTTGAAATACGAATGTACAACCTCGTACATGGATGGAGGCCAGGCTACCACCAGTCTAGCGGTGTTCGCTAACCTCGTACATGGATGGAGGCCAGGCTACCACCAGTCGAGCGGTGTTCGCTAACCTCGTACATGGATGGAGGCCAGGCTACCACCAGTCGAGCGGTGTTCGCTAACCTCGTACATGGATGGAGGCCAGGCTACCACCAGTCGAGCGGTGTTCGCTAACCTCGTACATGGATGGAGGCCATGCTACCACCAGTCGAGCGGTGTTCGCTAACCTCGTACATGGATGGAGGCCAGGCTACCACCAGTCGAGCGGTGTTCGCTAACCTCGTACCTGGATGGAGGCCAGGCTACCACCACCAGTCGAGCGGTGTTCGCTAACCTCGTACATGGATGGAGGCCAGGCTACCACCAGTCGAGCGGTGTTCGCTAACCTCGTACTGGATGGAGGCCATGCTACCACCAGTCGAGCGGTGTTCGCTAACCTCGTACATGGATGGAGGCCAGGCTACCACCAGTCGAGCGGTGTTCGCTAACCTCGTACATGGATGGAGGCCATGCTACCACCAGTCGAGCGGTGTTCGCTAACCTCGTACCTGGATGGAGGCCAGGCTACCACCAGTCGAGCGGTGTTCGCTAACCTCGTACCTGGATGGAGGCCAGGCTACCACCAGTCGAGCGGTGTTCGCTAACCTCGTACATGGATGGAGGCCAGGCTACCACCAGTCGAGCGGTGTTCGCTAACCTCGTACATGGATGGAGGCCAGGCTACCACCAGTCGAGCGGTGTTCGCTAAACCTCGTACATGGATGGAGGCCAGGCTACCACCAGTCGAGCGGTGTTCGCTAACCTCGTACCTGGATGGAGGCCAGGCTACCACCAGTCGAGCGGTGTTCGCTAACCTCGTACATGGATGGAGGCCAGGCTACCACCAGTCGAGCGGTGTTCGCTAACCTCGTACCTGGATGGAGGCCAGGCTACCACCAGTCTAGCGGTGTTCGCTAACCTCGTACATGGATTGAGGCCATGCTACCACCAGTCTAGCGGTGTTCGCTAACCTCGTACATGGATGGAGGCCATGCTACCACTAGTCTAGCGGTGTTCGCTAACCTCGTACATGGATGGAGGCCATGCTACCACCAGTCGAGCGGTGTTCGCTAACCTCGTACATGGATGGAGGCCAGGCTACCACCAGTCGAGCGGTGTTCGCTAACCTCGTACATGGATGGAGGCCAGGCTACCACCAGTCGAGCGGTGTTCGCTAACCTCGTACCTGGATGGAGGCCAGGCTACCACCAGTCGAGCGGTGTTCGCTAACCTCGTACATGGATGGAGGCCAGGCTACCACCACCAGTCTAGCGGTGTTCGCTAACCTCGTACATGGATGGAGGCCATGCTACCACCAGTCTAGCGGTGTTCGCTAACCTCGTACATGGATGGAGGCCAGGCTACCACCAGTCGAGCGGTGTTCGCTAAGCGGCCGGCACTTGCTTCATCTCCAGCCCGGAAGAGAGAAGAGTAAGAGTTCCTATAAGAGCTACTGAACACCTGAACTGACTTGATTATAACCCTTACGTACATCAAATTGGTCTGTGTGATTGTGATGTGACGTGTATGTGACGATGAGCTGGTGTTCACCATCTTGTTGCTCCACCTGCTGGTCCCGTCCAGCTGGTGTGTGGACACTGAGCCACCTGCTGGCGTGTGGACACTGAGCCACCTGGGAGACCACCAGGGCTCCACCTGCTGGTCCCGTCCAGCTGGTGTGTGGACACTGAGCCACCTGGCCTGACCCCCGGGGCTCCACCTGCAGGCCCCGTCCAGCTGGTGTGTGGACACTGAGCCACCTGGCCTGACCCCCGGGGCTCCACCTGCAGGCCCCGTCCAGCTGGTGTGTGGACACTGAGCCACCTGGCCTGACCCCCGGGGCTCCACCTGCTGGTCCCGTCCAGCTGGTGTGTGGACACTGAGCCACCTGGCCTGACCCCCGGGGCTCCACCTGCAGGCCCCGTCCAGCTGGTGTGTGGACACTGAGCCACCTGGCCTGACCCCCGGGGCTCCACCTGCAGGCCCCGTCCAGCTGGTGTGTGGACACTGAGCCACCTGGCCTAACCCCGGAGGCTCCACCTGCTGGTCCCGTCCAGCTGGTGTGTGGACACTGAGCCACCTGGCCTGACCCCCGGGGCTCCACCTGCTGGTCCCGTCCAGCTGGTGTGTGGACACTGAGCCACCTGGCCTGACCCCGGGGCTCCACCTGCTGGTCCCGTCCAGCTGGTGTGTGGACACTGAGCCACCTGGGATGACCCCCGGGGCTCCACCTGCTGGTCCCGTCCAGCTGGTGTGTGGACACTGAGCCACCTGGGATGACCCCCGGGGCTCCACCTGCTGGTCCCGTCCAGCTGGTGTGTGGACACTGAGCCACCTGGATGACCCCCGGGGCTCCACCTGCTGGTCTCGTCCAGCTGGTGTGTGGACACTGAGCCACCTGCTGCCGTGTGGACACTGAGCCACCTGGCCTAACCCCCGGGGCTCCACCTGCAGGTCCCGTCCAGCTGGTGTGTGGACACTGAGCCACCTGGCCTGTCACCCTCCTGCCACCCCCTCCCCCCACCCCAGACTCAAAAGGTTCCTCCCACAAACACACTCCAAACATTGCCTCACCTCCCCTCAACCTTCCCCTCCACACTTTCCCCTCAACCTTCCCCTCCACACTTTCCCCTCAACCTTCCCCTCCACACTTTCCCCTCAACCTTCCCCTCCACACTTTCCCCTCAACCTTCCCCTCCACACTTTCCCCTCAACCTTCCCCTCCACACTTTCCCCTCCACACTTTCCCCTCAACCTTCCCCTCCACACTTTCCCCTCAACCTTCCCCTCCACACTTTCCCCTCAACCTTCCCCTCCACACATTCCCCTCAACCTTCCCCTCCACACTTTCCCCTCAACCTTCCCCTCCACACTTTCCCCTCAACCTTCCCCTCCACACTTTCCCTCAACCTTCCCTCCACACTTTCCCCTCACCTTCCCCTCCACACTTTCCCCTCAACCTTCCCCTCCACACTTTCCCCTCAACCTTCCCCTCCACACTTTCCCCTCAACCTTCCCCTCCACACTTTCCCCTCAACCTTCCCCTCCACACTTTCCCCTCAACCTTCCCCTCCACACTTTCCCCTCAACCTTCCCCTCCACACTTTCCCCTCAACCTTCCCCTCCACACTTTCCCCTCAACCTTCCCCTCCACACTTTCCCCTCAACCTTCCCCTCCACACTTTCCCCTCAACCTTCCCTCCACACTTTCCCCTCAACCTTCCCCTCCACACTTTCCCCTCAACCTTCCCTCCACACTTTCCCCTCAACCTTCCCCTCCACACTTTCCCCTCAACCTTCCCCTCCACACTTTCCCCTCAACCTTCCCCTCCACACTTTCCCCTCAACCTTCCCCTCCACACTTTCCCCTCAACCTTCCCCTCCACACTTTCCCCTCAACCTTCCCCTCCACACTTTCCCCTCAACCTTCCCCTCCACACTTTCCCCTCAACCTTCCCCTCCACACTTTCCCCTCAACCTTCCCCTCCACACTTTCCCCTCAACCTTCCCCTCACACTTTCCCCTCAACCTTCCCCTCCACACTTTCCCCTCAACCTTCCCCTCCACACTTTCCCCTCAACCTTCCCCTCCACACTTTCCCCTCAACCTTCCCCTCCACACTTTCCCCTCAACCTTCCCCTCCACACTTTCCCCTCCACACTTTCCCCTCAACCTTCCCCTCCACACTTTCCCCTCAACCTTCCCCTCCACACTTTCCCCTCCACACTTTCCCCTCAACCTTCCCCCTCCACACTTTCCCCTCAACCTTCCCCTCCACACTTTCCCCTCCAATCAACATTGAAGAAATTTACCTGGATGTGTCTGAATGTATCTTCCCACCTCCCTTCATTTTCTTTCCTTCCTCACCCACTCCCTTCCTTTATTCATTCATTCATTTTCCTTCTTCCATTCCTTCCTTCATTCATTTATTCCTTCCTCTTCATTCATTCATTCATTCATTCCCTCTTTCATTCCTTCCCTCAATGATTCATTTATTCCTTCCTTCCCTCATATATTCCTTCCTGCCTTCCTTCACTCATTTATTCCTTCCTTCCTTCCTTCGTTCATTCATTCATTTATTCCTTCATTCATTCATTCATTCCCTCTTTCATTCCTTCCTTCATTCATTCATTTAGTCCTGCCTTCCTTCCTTCCTTCCTTCTTCAGGCCAGCACGTCTCCAGTGGGCGACTCACTACCATTCACTACCAAGGTCACGTGACGATAACGTCACCAGGTCACGTGACGATAACGTCACCAGGACACGTGATAACGTCACCAGGACACGTGATAACGTCACCAGGTCACGTGATAACGTCACCAGGACACGTGATAACGTCACCAGGACACGTGATACCGTCACCAGGACACGTGATAACGTCACCAGGACACGTGATAACGTCACCAGGACACGTGATAACGTCACCAGGACACGTGATAACGTCACCAGGACACGTGATAACGTCACCAGGACACGTGATAACCGTCACCAGGACACGTGATAACGTCACCAGGACACGTGATAACGTCACCAGGACACGTGATAACGTCACCAGGACACGTGATAACGTCACCAGGACACGTGATAACGTCACCAGGTCACGTGATAACGTCACCATTTGGTAAACATGTGATTGTTCAAGACAGACAACGAGCGTTCATTAACTTATTATGTGGACAAGAAGGGGAATTGTTTACAAATCTTATCAACAATAAAGTTATCTAATTTGTATAGACCTTCACTAATATTAACGTTATAATTCTTTGTGTATTCAATAATAGAAGATTCAATGATATTTTTCTTGGTAATAGAGTTAGAGTTAACAACTGAGATGGCATTACTCCAGTCAATACAATGATCATAGTTTTTAACGTGATTAAACAAGGCATTTGATTCTTGTCCCGTTCTTATACTATATTTATGTTGCTGAAGTCTACAGAAAGATCCTTACCAGTCTGACCAACATAGAATTTTTCACAATTTCTACATGGCACTTTATAGATGCATCCAGGCAGAATTTTCTGGTGAATTCCTGATTAAGATATTCTTTATAGTATTATTGTTGCTGAAGGCAACATTTACATTAAAGGATTTAAGCAACATGGGAAGTAAAGTAAAATTATTATTAAAAGGGAGATCTAAAACATTCTTGGTGTCAATGGAAGGTTTGGGCTCAACTCTATAAAATGATTTCTTTGCTAACTTAAGGGATTTATCAATGAAAGATCAAGGGTACTTTAACTTAGATCCAATAGAATATATCTTCTCAAACTCATCATCAATAAACTCTGGACTGCAAATACGTAATGCCCTAAGGAACATAGATTAAAATGATGATAATACTATAAAGAATATCTTAATCAGGAATTCACCAGAAAATTCTCCTGGATGCATCTATAAAGTGCCATGTAGAAATTGTGAAAAATTTTATGTTGGTCAGACTGGTAAGGATCTTTCTGTAGACTTCAGCAACATAAATATAGTACAAGAACAGGACAAGAATCAAATGCCTTGTTTAATCACGTTAAAAACTATGATCACTGTATTGACTGGAGTAACGCCATCTCAGTTATTAACTCTAATTCTATTACCACGAGAAATATCATTGAATCTTCTATTATTAATTACACAAAGAATTATAATTTTAATATTAGTGATGGTCTATACAAATTAGATAACTTTATTGTTGATAAAATTTGTAAAATGATAAGTTTATGAACGCTCGTTGTATGTTTTGGACAATCGCATGTTTACCAAATGGCGTCCTAGCTTCGTCTCTTCGATGTATATCAACTGACTTCTATTTCTCTCTTGTGTCTCCCCTGATGATGTGATTATTACACGAAAGTGCACTTGGGAACTTATCGTGTTTCATTTTCCCTGTGGACTCATAGGAACATCTTGATCATGCGCAAAATTGTGATCCTTTCCAATATATATATATATATATATATATATATATATATATATATATATATATATATATATATATATATATATATATATAATGCTTATGTTCTTCATTTCTTACTTCAAGGATGTGATACTAGAGGAGGGGAAGATATCCGGTCAGCAGCCTCCCCGCTCCCTCCCCTTTTAGTCGCCTTCCACGACACGCAGGAGACACGCGACCAGCCCCCCCCCCCCCTCCCCCCCCCTCCCCCCCCCCCCCGCATGATACATGACCAGCTTAAGACTGACCACATAACATAAACAACAACAACAACAACAACAACTGTGGCAAAGATCGGCCATACCAGATGTTTACCGCCACAACACCTGTGTGGCATCTGTCTATCGATCGATCAGGTGGAAAACCATGAGAACCAAGGTGAGAGATGGGTATGGTATTCGAACCCAGCCATCATCGTGAATAAGAACCAGATATCTATCATGACGATCTACTCCTGGCGATAGACGTGGGTCATCTACCTCTACACGAGGGTAGAGCCTCTCAAACAGAATGGTGTTCAACTGGAACATTTGATCTGGTCATTATGCCAGCCAACCTGGCGCCCACCTACCTGGACGCTTCCATTACACACACACACACACACACACACACACAAACACAAACCAAAGTTACAACCATCAAAGCAACCACTAATGAACCTGGTTAGGATCAGACGCTCGCAATGTCTTTTATCAGAGAGTGAACACAGGCGGCCACGCTAAGTGAAAATGTTGTAGAATTAGAGATGATACGAACACTAATTGCTGAATTAACGCACACACACACACACACACACACACACACACACACACACACACACACACACACACAACTCTTTATATTATCATTATCCACAAATTCTAAAGTAAACTACGTCTCGGTGATATTGACAAACCTTTTAAGGAAAAAGCAGACGACGATACAATATTATATAATGAGATTAAAACTATAGTAAACAGTAAATAGGTTATAACAGTAGGAGACTTGAAGAGTCCAAACCTAAAGTGGAACACGTTAACAGGTGACCGAGAGGGAACGAGACTCATGGAACTGATTGAAGACACTTTTGTACAACACTTGATAAGAAACCCACCAGAGGTCAAAACATTCTTGATCTTGTCCTCACCAACTTAATCAACTCTTACGAAGTAGACGAAATACAAGAAAACACGGTTACCAGGACAAATGGAATATAACTCAAAGCTAAAACATGCAGTACAGACGTGGGGCAAAGTTTTTCTTGTTATAGGTGTGTTGTGCACTGGAATAAGTTACCGTCAAACGTAGTGTATGATAAGATTATAAATATCTTCAAAAGTCGTTTACACAAATGTTTTATAAATTCGTGTTTACTCTGAGAAAAAAAAAACGCCAGAAATAGTGTATAAACGACAGCAGTAACGGGGACACTGTAGGGCTAATGTACAGCAGCGGGGAGTTGGTGATAGCTTAAAAACAGGTGACCGAAATCACATTTTCTTGTCAACATTATTTTCTCCCACACAACCCAGTCGTGGACCCACCAGGCCTCCTGTTGTCCGTCTCTCTCACGTAAATTCTCGTGGAAATTCTCATTTAGAGTTTCATGTAAATTCTCATGTAACTACTTTGTACTAACGACATTCCAAAATTATCATGAACTTAGATTAGACCCTTTGGCACGACTGTACGACCCCTGAGCACGACTGTACGACCCCTGAGCACGATTGTACGACCCCTGAGCACGACTGTACGACCCCTGAGCACGACTGTGCGACCCCTGAGCCCGAATGTACAACCCCTGAACACAACTCTACGACCCTTGAGCATGACGATACGACCCTTGAGAACGACAGTACGACCATTGAGCATGATGGTACGACCCTTTAACATGACGGTACGACCTTTTGAGCACGACTGTACGACTCTTGAGCACGACGGTACGACCCTTGAGCACGGCAGTGCGACCCTTGAGCACGACAGTACGACCATTGAGCATGATGGTACGACCCTTTAACATGACGGTACGACCTTTTGAGCATGACTGTACGACTCTTGAGCACGACGGTACGACCCTTGAGCACGACGGTACGACCCTTGAACACGATTGTACGACCCTTAAGCACGACGGTACGACCCTTGAGCAAGATTGTACGACCCTTGAACACAACGGTGCTCAAGGGTCGTACTGTCGTGCTCAAGGGTCATACCATCATGCTCAAAGGTCGTACCGTCATGCTCAAGGGTCGTACTGTCGTTCTCAAGGGTCGTACCGTCGTGCTCAAGAACTCTATCACATGGTATCCCAACCTGGGACAGTATCCTCACCTGGGACAGTATCCTCACCTGGGACAGTATCCTCACCTGGGTCAGTATCCTCACCTGGGACAGTATCCTCACCTGGGACAGTATCCTCACCTGGGACAGTATCCTCACCTGGGTCAGTATCCTCACCTGGGTCAGTATCCTCACCTGGGACAGTATCCTCACCTGGGACAGTATCCTCACCTGGGTCAGTATCCTCACCTGGGTCAGTATCCTCACCTGGGACAGTATCTCACCTGGGTCAGATCCTCACCTGGGTCAGTATCCTCACCTGGGACAGTATCCTCACCTGGGACAGTATCCTCACCTGGGTCAGTATCCTCACCTGGGACAGTATCCTCACCTGGGTCAGTATCCTCACCTGGGACAGTATCCTCACCTGGGACAGTATCCTCACCTGGGTCAGTATCCTCACCTGGGGCAGTGTCCTCACCTGGGACAGTATCCTCACCTGGGTCAGTATCCTCACCTGGGTCAGTATCCTCACCTGGGTCAGTATCCTCACCTGGGACAGTATCCTCACCTGGGTCAGTATCCTCACCTGGGTCAGTATCCTCACCTGGGTCAGTGTCCTCACCTGGGTCAGTATCCTCACCTGGGTCAGTATCCTCACCTGGGACAGTATCCTCACCTGGGTCAGTATCCTCACCTGGGTCAGTATCCTCACCTGGGACAGTATCCTCACCTGGGTCAGTTTGGGTTAGTATCCTCACCTAGGTCAGTATCCTCACCTGGGGCAGTATCCTCACCTGGGTCAGTATCCTCACCTGGGACAGTATCCTCACCTGGGTCAGTATCCTCACCTGGGTCAGTATCCTCACCTGGGGCAGTATCCTCACCTGGGACAGTATCCTCACCTGGGACAGTATCCTCACCTGGGACAGTATCCTCACCTAGGTCAGTATCCTCACCTGGGTCAGTATCCTCACCTGGGACAGTATCCTCACCTGGGTCAGTATCCTCACCTGGGTCAGTATCCTCACCTGGGACAGTATCCTCACCTGGGACAGTATCCTCACCTGGGTCAGTTTGGGTTAGTATCCTCACCTAGGTCAGTATCCTCACCTGGGTCAGTATCCTCACCTGGGGCAGTATCCTCACCTGGGTCAGTATCCTCACCTGGGTCAGTATCCTCACCTGGGTCAGTGTCCTCACCTGGGTCAGTATCCTCACCTGGGTCAGTATCCTCACCTGGGACAGTATCCTCACCTGGGTCAGTATCCTCACCTGGGTCAGTATCCTCACCTGGGACAGTATCCTCACCTGGGTCAGTATCCTCACCTGGGACAGTATCCTCACCTGGGTCAGTATCCTCACCTGGGACAGTATCCTCACCTGGGACAGTATCCTCACCTGGGTCAGTATCCTCACCTGGGACAGTATCCTCACCTGGGTCAGTATCCTCACCTGGGTCAGTATCCTCACCTGGGTCAGTGTCCTCACCTGGGTCAGTATCCTCACCTGGGTCAGTATCCTCACCTGGGTCAGTATCCTCACCTGGGACAGTATCCTCACCTGGGTCAGTATCCTCACCTGGGTCAGTATCCTCACCTGGGTCAGTATCCTCACCTGGGACAGTATCCTCACCTGGGTCAGTATCCTCACCTGGGACAGTATCCTCACCTGGGTCAGTATCCTCACCTGGGACAGTATCCTCACCTGGGACAGTATCCTCACCTGGGTCAGTATCCTCACCTGGGACAGTATCCTCACCTGGGTCAGTATCCTCACCTGGGTCAGTATCCTCACCTGGGTCAGTATCCTCACCTGGGTCAGTGTCCTCACCTGGGTCAGTATCCTCACCTGGGTCAGTATCCTCACCTGGGGCAGTATCCTCACCTAGGTCAGTATCCTCACCTAGGGTCAGTATCCTCACCTGGGTCAGTGTCCACAGTTCGTAAGGCCAGGCGTTGATGGGCGACAGTGGCAGGAAAGTGGACAACCCTGCCAGGACGCGGGCGTGCGGGCGTGGCAAGGGCACCGCCGTGTGGGTGGTGAGGATCAGGAGAAAGGTGGGCGGGGTCAGGTGGGCTGGGCTGTGCGGTGGGTGGAGCAAGCCCACGCCCACGATCACGCCCCCTGTGGTCAGCCAGTAGGAGAAGCCGAGCACGGCTGAGATGGACCCGAAGTTGCTGCTGAAGATCTGGTGAAGGAACATGATAACATGATTACAGGTCATGATAACATGATTACAGGTCATGATAACAGGTCATGATAACATGATTACAGGTCATGATAACATGATTACAGGTCATGATAACATGATTACAGGTCATGATAACATGATTACAGGTCATGATAACATGATTACAGGTCATGATAACATGATTACAGGTCATGATAACATGATTACAGGTCATGATAACATGATTACAGGTCATGATAACATGATTACAGGTCATGATAACATGATTACAGGTCATGATAACATGATTACAGGTCATGATAACATGATTACAGGTCATGATAACATGATTACAGGTCATGATAACATGATTACAGGTCATGATAACATGATTACAGGTCATGATAACATGATTACAGGTCATGATAACATGATTACAGGTCATAACATGATTACAGGTCATGATAACATGATTACAGGTCATGATAACATGATTACAGGTCATGATAACATGATTACAGGTCATGATAACATGATTACAGGTCATGATAACATGATTACAGGTCATGATAACATGATTACAGGTCATGATTACAGGTCATGATAACATGATTACAGGTCATGATAACATGATTACAGGTCATGATAACATGATTACAGGTCATGATAACATGATTACAGGTCATGATAACATGATTACAGGTCATGATAACATGATTACAGGTCATGATAACATGATTACAGGTCATGATAACATGATTACAGGTCATGATAACATGATTACAGGTCATGATAACATGATTACAGGTCATGATAACATGATTACAGGTCATGATAACATGATTACAGGTCATGATAACATGATTACAGGTCATGATAACATGATTACAGGTCATGATAACATGATTACAGGTCATGATAACATGATTACAGGTCATGATAACATGATTACAGGTCATGATAACATGATTACAGGTCATGATAACATGATTACAGGTCATGATAACATGATTACAGGTCATGATAACATGATTACAGGTCATGATAACATGATTACAGGTCATGATAACATGATTACAGGTCATGATAACATGATTACAGGTCATGATAACATGATTACAGGTCATGATAACATGATTACAGGTCATGATAACATGATTACAGGTCATGATAACATGATTACAGGTCATGATAACATGATTACAGGTCATGATAACATGATTACAGGTCATGATAACATGATTACAGGTCATGATAACATGATTACAGGTCATGATAACATGATTACAGGTCATGATAACATGATTACAGGTCATGATAACATGATTACAGGTCATGATAACATGATTACAGGTCATGATAACATGATTACAGGTCATGATAACATGATTACAGGTCATGATAACATGATTACAGGTCATGATAACATGATTACAGGTCATGATAACATGATTACAGGTCATGATAACATGATTACAGGTCATGATAACATGATACAGGTCATGATAACATGATTACAGGTCATGATAACATGATAACAGGTCATGATAACATGATTACAGGTCATGATAACATGATTACAGGTCATGATAACATGATAACAGGTCATGATAACATGATTACAGGTCATGATAACATGATTACAGGTCATGATAACATGATAACAGGTCATGATAACATGATTACAGGTCATGATAACATGATTACAGGTCATGATAACATGATAACAGGTCATGATAACATGATTACAGGTCATGATAACATGATAACAGGTCATGATAACATGATTACTGGTCATGATAACATGATCAATGTTCATGATAACATGATTAAGGTTCCTGATAACATGACTACACATCATGATAACATGATTAAGGGTCATGACTGGAAAACTATAATAATGATAATTATGATCACAGGAAAACTACAATAATAATAATAATAATAATAACAGCAAACTATAATAATAATCGGAAAATTATGATAATAATGAGATCAAAACTATAATATAGTAATGATATTTAGCAGTGGAGCGAGAGAGGTGAGTGTGGCTGTGAGTTTGCATGGGGAGAAAATGGAGGAAGCTGGGTGGTTTACATGACCTGGGAGTGGATATGGCCGGGACCTGGGTCACCTGCACCTTCATTGCAGGACAAAGATGAGGCTGGGTCAGCAGTTAACTGCCTGAGACACTCGTTGTGTTAGGTGTTCTGATCCTACAATGACAGGGTGAGGGAGAAGCGAGGCAGTAAGTGCTGAGTGACTGAGACAAGCTGCTGACCACACTGTGTTGACAAAGTATGCACGTATGGAGAGGATGAGTGAAGATAGACTGACAAAGTATGCACGTATGGAGAGGATGAGTGAAGATAGACTGACAAAGTATGCACGTATGGAGAGGATGAGTGAAGATAGACTGACAAAGTATGCACGTATGGAGAGGATGAGTGAAGATAGACTGACAAAGTATGCACGTATGGAGAGGATGAGTGAAGATAGACTGACAAAGTATGCACGTATGGAGAGGATAAGTGAAGATAGACTGACAAAGTATGCACGTATGGAGAGGATGAGTGAAGATAGACTGATAAAGAGGATCTCATGTGGTAGAAGTGGAGGGAGTGAGAAAGAGGGACAGACCGAGAAGGATATTGGAAGGATGGAATGAAAGCAGCTCTGACGTGCCTTGACCTGAACATTCAGGAGGGTGAGAGGCGTGCACGGGATACAACAAACTGGAGCGATGTGATACGTATAATGATAATAACATCATAAGACTACAACCTCAACAATAACACCTTTCCACACACTTCGTAACGAGGGTGACGATGGTAATAGTAACGAGGGTAACGATGGTAATAGTAACGAGAGTAACGATGGTAACAGTAACGAGGGTGACGATGGTAGCAGTAACGAGGGTAACGATGGTAACAGCAACGAGGGTAACGATGGTAACAGTAACGAGGGTGACGATGGTAACAGTAACGAGTGTAACGATGGTAACAGTAACGAGGGTGACGATGGTAACAGTAACGAGTGTAACGATGGTAACAGTAACGAGGGTGACGATGGTAACAGTAACGAGAGTAACGATGGTAACAGCAACGAGGGTGACGATGGTAACAGTAACGAGGGTGACAATGGTAACAGAAATAGGGTCGTACAACCTTCTACAGAGATGGTCGTACAACCTTCCCCAGAGATGGTCGTACAACCTTCCCCAGAGGTGGTCGTACAACCTTCCCCAGAGGTGGTCGTACAACCCTCCCCAGAGATGGGCGTACAACCTTCCCCAGAGATGGGCGTATAACCTTTTTCCCAGGGGTGGTCGTACAACCTTCCCAAAGATGGGCGTACAACCTTTCCCAGAGATCGTCGTGCAACCTTCTGCAGATATGGGCGTACAACCTTCCCCAGAGATGGTCGTACAACCTTCCCCAGAGATGGTCGTACAACTTTCCCCAGAGATGGTCGTACAACCTTCCCCAGAGATGGGCGTACAACCTTCCCCAGAGATGGTCGTCCAACCTTCCCCAAAGATGGTCGTACAACCTTCCCCAGAGATGGTCGTACAACCTTCCCCAGAGATGGTCGTACAACCTTCTGCAATGATGGTCGTACAACCTTCCCCAGAGATGGTCGTACAACTTTCCTCAGAGATGGTCGTACAACCTTCCCCAGAGATGGTCTTACAACCTTCCCCAGAGATGGTCGTACAACCTTCCCCAGAGGTGGTCGTACAACCCTCCCCAGAGATGGTCGTACAACCTTCCCCAGAGGTGGTCGTACAACCCTCCCCAGAGATGGGCGTACAACCTTCCCCAGAGATGGGCGTATAACCTTTTTCCCAGAGGTGGTCGTACAACCTTCCCAAAGATGGGCGTACAACCTTCCCCAGAGATCGTCGTGCAACCTTCTGCAGTTATGGGCGTACAACCTTCCCCAGAGATGGTCGTACAACCTTCCCCAGAGATGGTCGTACAACTTTCCCCAGAGATGGTCGTACAACCTTCCCCAGAGATGGGCGTACAACCTTCCCCAGAGATGGTCGTCCAACCTTCCCCAGAGATGGTCGTACAACCTTCCCCAGAGATGGGCGTACAACCTTCCCAGAGATGGTCGTACAACCTTCCCCAGAGATGGTCGTACAACCTTCTGCAATGATGGTCGTACAACCTTCCCCAGAGATGGTCGTACAACTTTCCTCAGAGATGGTCGTACAACCTTCCCCAGAGATGGTCGTACAACCTTCCTCAGAGATGGTCAGATGGTCGTACAACCTTCCCCAGAGTGGGCGTACAACCTTCCCCAGAGATGGTCGTACAACCTTCCCCAAAGATGGGCGTACAACCTTCCCCAGAGATGGTCGCACAACCTTCCCCAGAGATGGTCGTACAACCTTCCCCAGAGATGGTCGTACAACCTTCCCCAGAGATGGTCGTTACAACCTTCCCCAGAGATGGTCCTACAACCTTCCCCAGAGATGGTCCTACAACCTTCCCCAGAGATGGTCGTCCAACCTTCCCCAGAGATGGTCGTCCAACCTTCCCCAGAGATGGTCGTCCAACCTTCCCCAGAGATGGTCGTACAACTTTCCCCAGAGATGGTCGTACAACCTTCCCCAGAGATGGGCGTACAACCTTCCCCAGAGATGGTCGTACAACCTTCCCCAGAGATGGTCGTACAACTTTCCCCAGAGATGGTCGTCCAACCTTCCCCAGAGATGGTCGTACAACCTTCCCCAAAGATGGGCGTACAACCTTCCCCAGAGATGGTCGTACAACCTTCCCCAGAGATGGTCGTACAACCTTCCCCAGAGATGGTCGTACAACTTTCCCCAGAGATGGTCGTACAACCTTCCCCAGAGATGGTCGTACAACCTTCCCCAGAGATGGTCGTCCAACCTTCCCCAAAGATGGTCGTACAACCTTCCCCAAAGATGGGCGTACAACCTTCCCCAGAGATGGTCGTACAACCTTCCCCAGAGATGGTCGTCCAACCTTCCCCAAAGATGGTCGTACAACCTTCCCCAAAGATGGGCGTACAACCTTCCCCAGAGATGGTCGTACAACCTTCCCCAGAGATGGTCGTACAACCTTCCCCAGAGATGGTCGTACAACCTTCCCCCAGAGATGGTCGTCCAACCTTCCCCAGAGATAGGCGTACAACCTTCCCCAGAGATGGTCGTCCAACCTTCCCCAGAGATGGTCGTCCA
>NC_092296.1:13804008-13894008 GCF_036320965.1 Panulirus ornatus
AGGAGGCGCTGCTGGAGGAGGCGATGCAGGAGGAGGTGCTGGAGGAGGCGCTGGAGGAGGCGCTGCTGGAGGAGGCGCTGGAGGAGGTGCTGCTGGAGGAGGCGCTGCTGGAGGAGGCGCTGCTGGAGGAGGAGGAGGTACTGCTGGAGGAGGCGCTGCTGGAGGAGGCGCTGCTGGAGGAGGCGCACGACTGGCTGGCGAACGGATGAAAGGCTGAGTTTCCCTCATTACAGAGGAATGTGGCCCGCGCTCATCTCCCTCACTGGTTCCCTGTGTGTGACCCTGGTGGGGGTCGGTGACACCTGGGGGGGCGCGGGGGGTCACTGTTCTCCCCCCCCCCCGAGAGGTCAGGAGAGGTCAAACTGATACCTTACCAGACGCGAGGTTTGGAGTGAGGCAGCAGGACTGGTGTGGAGCGTTAAGGTCAGGTGAATGATGACACATGGGTGAGGTTGACGGGTGGAGGTTTGAGGTTGACGGGTGGAGGTTTGAGGGTGATGGGTGGAGGTTTGAGGTTGACGGGTGGAGATTTGAGGTTGACGGGTGGAGGCTTGAGGTTGACGGGTGGAGGTTTGAGGTTGACGGAGAGGCTTGAGGTTGACGGGAGGCTTGAGGTTGACGGGTGGAGGTTTGAGGTTGACGGGAGAGGCTTGAGGTTGACGGGTGGAGGCTTGAGGTTGAGGGGAGAGGCTTGAGGTTGACGGGTGGAGGTTTGAGGTTGACGGGAGAGGCTTGAGGTTGACAGGTGGAGGCTTGAGGTTGAGGGGAGAGGCTTGAGGTTGACGGGTGGAGGTTTAAGGTTGACGGATGGAGGCTTGAGGTTGACGGGTGGAGGCTTGAGGTTGACGGGTGGAGGTTTGAGGTTGACAGGTGGAGGCTTGAGGTTGACGGGTGGAGGTTTGAGGTTGACGGGTGGAGGTTTGAGGTTGACGGGTGGAGGCTTGAGGTTGACGGGAGAGGCTTGAGGTTGACGGGTGGAGGTTTGAGGTTGACGGGGTGAGGCTTGAGGTTGACGGGGGAGGTTTGAGGTTGACGGGTGGAGGGTTTGAGGTTGACGGGTGGAGGCTTGAGGTTGACAGGTGAGAGGCTTTGAGGTTGACGGGTGAGGCTTGAGGTTGACGGGTGGAGGTTTGAGGTTGACGGGTGGAGGCTTGAGGTTGACGGGTGGAAGGCTTTGAGGTTGAGGGAGAGGCTTGAGGTTGACGGGTGGAGGTTTGAGGTTGACGGGGAGGCTTGAGGTTGACGGGTGGAGGCTTGAGGTTGACGGGTGGAGGTTTGAGGTTGACGGGTGGAGGTTTGAGGTTGACGGGTGGAGGCTTGAGGTTGACGGGTGGAGGCTTGAGGTTGACGGGTGGAGGCTTGAGGTTGACGGGAGAGGCTTTGAGGTTGACGGTGGAGGTTGAGGTTGGACGGGAGAGCTTGAGGTTGACGGGTGAGGCTTGAGGTTGACGGGTGGAGGCTTGAGGTTGACGGGTGGAGGTTTGAGGTTGACGGGTGGAGGTTTGAGGTTGACGGGTGGAGCTTGAGGTTGACGGGAGAGGGCTTGAGGTTGACGGGTGGAGGTTTGAGGTTGACGGGTGGAGGTTGAGGTTGACGGGTGAGGCTTGAGGTTGACGGGAGAGGCTTGAGGTTGACGGGTGGAGGCTTGAGGTTGACGGGTGGAGGTTGAGGTTGACGGGTGGAGGCTTTGAGGTTGACGGGTGGAGGTTTGAGGTTGACGGGTGGAGGCTTTGAGGTTGACGGGTGGAGGTTGAGGTTGACGGTGGAGGTTTGAGGTTGACGGGTGGAAGGCTTGAGGTTGACGGGTGAGGTTTGAGGTTGACGGGAGAGGCTTGAGGTTGACGGGTGGAGGTTTGAGGTTGACGGGTGGAGGTTTGAGGTTGACGGTGGAGGCTTGAGGTGACGGGTGGAGGTTTGAGGTTGACGGGTGGGGTTTGAGGTTGACGGGTGGAGGTTTGAGATTGACGGGTGGAGGTTTGAGGTTGACGGGTGGAGGTTTGAGATTGACGGGTGGAGGTTTGAGGTTGACGGGTGAGGCTTTGAGGTTGACGGGTGGAGGTTTGAGGTTGCGGAGGAGGCTTGAGGTTGACGGAGAGGCTTGAGGTTGACGGTGGAGGTTGAGGTTGACGGGAGAGGCTTGAGGTTGACGGGAGAGGCTTGAGGTTGACGGGTGGAGGTTTGAGGTTGACGGGTGGAGGTTTGAGGTTGACGGGTGGAGGTTTGAGGTTGACGGGAGAGGCTTGAGGTTGACGGGTGGAGGCTTGAGGTTGACGGGTGGAGGCTTGAGGTTGACGGGTGGAGGTTTGAGGTTGACGGGTGGAGGCTTGAGGTTGACGGGTGGAGGCTTGAGGTTGACGGGTGGAGGTTTGAGGTTGACGGGTGGAGGTTTGAGGTTGGCGGGTGGAGGCTTGAGGTTGACGGGAGGAGGCTTTGAGGTTGACGGGAGAGGCTTGAGGTTGACGGGTGGAGGCTTGAGGTTGACAGGTGGAGGTTTGAGGTTGACGGGTGGAGGTTTGAGGTTGACGGGAGAGGCTTGAGGTTGACGGGTGGAGGTTTGAGGTTGACAGGTGGAGGCTTGAGGTTGACGGGTGGAGGCTTGAGGTTGACGGGAGAGGCTTGAGGTTGACGGGTGGAGGTTTGAGGTTGACGGGTGGAGGTTTGAGGTTGACGGGTGGAGGCTTGAGGTTGACGGGAGAGGCTTGAGGTTGACGGGTGGAGGTTTGAGGTTGACGGGTGGAGGTTTGAGGTTGACGGGTGGAGGTTTGAGGTTGACGGGTGGAGGTTTGAGGTTGACGGGTGGAGGTTTAAGGTTGACGGGTGGAGGTTTGAGGTTGACGGATGGAGGCTTGAGGTTGACGGGAGAGGCTTGAGGTTAACGGGTGGAGGTTTGAGGTTGACGGGAGAGGCTTGAGGTTGACGGGTGGAGGTTTGAGGTTGACGGGTGGAGGTTTGAGGTTGACGGGTGGAGGCTTGAGGTTGACGGGTGGAGGTTTAAGGTTGACGGGTGGAGGTTTGAGGTTGACGGGTGGAGGCTTGAGGTTGACGGGTGGAGGCTTGAGGTTGACGGGAGAGGCTTGAGGTTGACGGGTGGAGGTTTGAGGTTGACGGGTGGAGGTTTGAGGTTGACGGGTAGAGGCTTGAGGTTGACGGGTGGAGGTTTGAGGTTGACGGGTGGAGGTTTGAGGTTGACGGGTAGAGGCTTGAGGTTGACGGGTGGAGGTTTGAGGTTGACGGGAGAGGCTTGAGGTTGACGGGTGGAGGTTTGAGGTTGACGGGTGGAGGCTTGAGGTTGACGGGTGGAGGCTTGAGGTTGACGGGAGAGGCTTGAGGTTGACGGGTGGAGGTTTGAGGTTGACGGGTGGAGGCTTGAGGTTGACGGGTGGAGGTTTGAGGTTGACGGGTGGAGGTTTGAGGTTGACGGGAGAGGCTTGAGGTTGACGGGTGGAGGTTTAAGGTTGACGGGAGAGGCTTGAGGTTGACGGGAGAGGCTTGAGGTTGACGGGTGGAGGTTTGAGGTTGACGGGTGGAGGCTTGAGGTTGACGGGTGGAGGTTTGAGGTTGACGGGTGGAGGTTTGAGGTTGACGGGAGAGGCTTGAGGTTGACGGGTAGAGGCTTGAGGTTGACGGGTGGAGGTTTGAGGTTGACGGGAGAGGCTTGAGGTTGACGGGTGGAGGTTTGAGGTTGACGGGTGGAGGTTCGGGGTAGCCAGGAGACAGAGAGGCACGCGTCAGTGGCGGAGACAGTATAGACAAAGACATTTTCTGGGATTTGTGAAAATGGGATTACCTGAAGGCGGAGGAGCTGGACCCAGGGCGCAGGAGAGACACGATCAAGGACGCGTCCCTCGCGGGGGCTTGTCCGTACCGGACGACACACGTACCTCCTGCTGGGGGGGGGGGGGGGGGGGTCCTCCCGACACTCTGGGGTCAGGCAAGTGGGGTAGGAAGGGTGGGTGTGTGACGAGGGAAAGACAAGAGGAAAGATGAGAGGACTCCCACACAGCTCAGCTGTCCCGGGTGACGAAGGTGCCATCATAACGGCTCATCTTCGAAGAACTGGCCGCCACACGGAAACAGTAGGAAGCGCCATCCGCGCGCGCGCCACACGACGGGTCAGGTCAGACCTCACGGGGAGGGACACGTCACCTGGGCAATGGCCAAATTAGGAGGCAGAGCGGACGACCTCCCTCAGTGAGGTGTGAGGCAAGGGTTGGAAGAGAAGTGATGACAGGAGAGTTAACGAGACGTGAGGCATCTGACTCTACCCACTGGTGGTGACAGGAGAGTTAACGAGACGCGAGGCATCTGACTCTACCCAGTGGTGATGACTGGTGTCTCACTGAGCCCTTGAGAGAGTGAGAGGGTAAGGTTCAAAGGTCAGGTCAGGCCCTCACACGTGACCTCTGGTCACACCCAAAGGTCGTACCTGAGTATCAAAGATGACAGGTCAGAGGCTAGGTCACAGTGCGTATGGGTCGTCATACCGTCTTAAGAGGACCATAACAACGTGTTCAAGGGTCGTACCCTCGTTCTCAAGGGTCGTACAGTCGTTCTCGAGTCGTACAGTCGTTCTCATGGGTCGTACCGTCGTTCTCAAGGGTCGTACAGTCGTTCTCAAGGGTCGTACCGTCGTTCTGTGTGAGTTCACGTAAGTCACTATGATCCGAGATCACCATAATGCACCATCAACACAGTTTTCTTTCTTCGGATCATCACTACACTGAAGAACAAGATGTCGTCGTACGTCCAGCCGCTGAATGATACACTGGTGTAGTACAGTTCACATTCCAAGATATCAACCACACGTCTATTTACCTGCGACATGAATAAACACGAGGCCCATCTATCGACCGCCAGCATCACCCGCGTTAAGTATAAACGTTCAAACGTTTCTTATGAATCGAGGCTCGAAGCCAACACGAACGTTTGTCGTCATCCTCGACCCTTGTAGTTCAAACGTTTATCGGGAAAACCCCCCAGTAAAAAACGTACTATAATATAGACACAAATCTTATGTACTGTATGAAGATTGGGTTTGAGAATCTAACCAGGAAATCTAGGCCTATGGTAAACAAAGAGACGCAACATCATACAGAAGAAATATATATATATATATATATATATATATATATATATATATATATATATATATATATATATATATATATATAAATATATATATATATATATATATATATATATATATATATATATATATATATATATATATTCTTTCTTTTAAACTATTCGCCATTTCCCGCGTTAGCGAGGTAGCATTAAGAACAGAGGACTGGGCCTTTGAGGGAATACCCTCACCTGGCCCAATTCTCTGTTCCTTCTTTTGGAAAATTAAAAAAAAAAAAAAACGAGAGGGGAGGATTTCCAGCCCCCCGCTCCCTCCCCTTTTAGTCGCCTTCTACGACACGCAGGGAATACGTGGCAAGTATTCTTAATCCCCTATCCCCAGGGATATATATTTTTTATTTTTTTTTCTTTTATACTTTGTCGCTGTCTCCCGCGTTTGCGAGGTAGCGCAAGGAAACAGACGAAAGAAATGGCCCAACCCCCCCCCATACACATGTATATACATATGTCCACACACGCAAATATACATTCCTACACAGCTTTCCATGGTTTACCCCAGACGCTTCACATGCCTTGATTCAATCCACTGACAGCACGTCAACCCCGGTATACCACATCGCTCCAATTCACTCTATTCCTTGCCCTCCTTTCACCCTCCTGCATGTTCAGGCCCCGATCACACAAAATCTTTTTCACTCCATCTTTCCCCCTCCAATTTGGTCTCCCTCTTCTCCTCGTTCCCTCCACCTCCGACACATATATCCTCTTGGTCAATCTTTCCTCACTCATTCTCTCCATGTGCCCAAACCACTTCAAAACACCCTCTTCTGCTCTCTCAACCACGCTCTTTTTATTTCCACACATCTCTCTTACCCTTACGTTACTCACTCGATCAAACCACCTCACACCACACATTGTCCTCAAACATCTCATTTCCAGCACATCCATCCTCCTGCGCACAACTCTATCCATAGCCCACGCCTCGCAACCATACAACATTGTTGGAACCACTATTCCTTCAAACATACCCATTTTTGCTTTCCGAGATAATGTTCTCGACTTCCACACATTCTTCAAGGCCCCCAGAATTTTCGCCCCCTCCCCCACCCTATGATCCACTTCCGCTTCCATGGTTCCATCCGCTGCCAGATCCACTCCCAGATATCTAAAACACTTCACTTCCTCCAGTTTTTCTCCATTCAAACTCACCTCCCAATTGACTTGACCCTCAACCCTACTGTACCTAATAACCTTGCTCTTATTCACATTTACTCTTAACTTTCTTCTTCCACACACTTTACCAAACTCAGTCACCAGCTTCTGCAGTTTCTCACATGAATCAGCCACCAGCGCTGTATCATCAGCGAACAACAACTGACTCACTTCCCAAGCTCTCTCATCCCCAACAGACTTCATACTTGCCCCTCTTTCCAAAACTCTTGCATTTACCTCCCTAACAACCCCATCCATAAACAAATTAAACAACCATGGAGACATCACACACCCCTGCCGCAAACCTACATTCACTGAGAACCAATCACTTTCCTCTCTTCCTACACGTACACATGCCTTACATCCTCGATAAAAACTTTTCACTGCTTCTAACAACTTTCCTCCCACACCATATATTCTTAATACCTTCCACAGAGCATCTCTATCAACTCTATCATATGCCTTCTCCAGATCCATAAATGCTACATACAAATCCATTTGCTTTTCTAAGTATTTCTCACATACATTCTTCAAGCAAACACCTGATCCACACATCCTCTACCACTTCTGAAACCACACTGCTCTTCCCCAATCTGATGCTCTGTACATGCCTTCACCCTCTCAATCAATACCCTCCCATATAATTTACCAGGAATCCTCAACAAACTTATACCTCTGTAATTTGAGCACTCACTCTTATCCCCTTTGCCTTTGTACAATGGCACTATGCACGCATTCCGCCAATCCTCAGGCACCTCACCATGAGTCATACATACATTAAATAACCTTACCAACCAGTCAACATTACAGTCACCCCCTTTTTTAATAAATTCCACTGCAATACCATCCAAACCTGCTGCCTTGCCGGCTTTCATCTTCCGCAACGCTTTCACTACCTCTTCTCTGTTTACCAAATCATTTTCCCTAACCCTCTCACCTTGCACACCACCTCGACCAAAACACCCTATATCTGCCACTCTATCATCAAACACATTCAACAAACCTTCAAAATACTCACTCCATCTCCTTCTCAAATCACCACTACTTGTTATCACCTCCCCATTTGCGCCCTTCACTGAAGTTCCCATTTGCTCCCTTGTCTTACGCACTTTATTTACCTCCTTCCAGAACATCTTTTTATTCTCCCTAAAATTTAATGATACTCTCTCACCCCAACTCTCATTTGCCCTTTTTTTCACCTCTTGCACCTTTCTCTTGACCTCCTGTCTCTTTCTTTTATACATCTCCCACTCAATTGCATTTTTTCCCTGCAAAAATCGTCCAAATGCCTCTCTCTTCTCTTTCACTAATACTCTTACTTCTTCATCCCACCACTCACTACCCTTTCTAATCAACCCACCTCCCACTCTTCTCATGCCACAAGCATCTTTTGCGCAATCCATCACTGATTCCCTAAATACATCCCATTCCTCCCCACTCCCCTTGCTTCCATTGCTCTCACCTTTTTCCATTCTGTACTCAGTCTCTCCTGGTACTTCCTCACACAGGTCTCCTTCTCAAGCTCAAGGGATATATATATATATATATATATATATATATATATATATATATATATATATATATATATATATATATATATATATATATATACATATATATATTTGTGCTTTGTCGCTGTCTCCCGCGTTTGCGAGGTAGCGCAAGGAAACAGACGAAAGAAATGGCCCAACCCACCCCCATACACATGTATATACATACGTCCACACACGCAAATATACATACCTACACAGCTTTCCATGGTTTACCCCCGACGCTTCACATGCCTTGATTCAATCCACTGACAGCACGTCAACCCCGGTATACCACATCGCTCCAATTCACTCTATTCCTTGCCCTCCTTTCACCCTCCTGCATGTTCAGGCCCCGATCACACACAATCTTTTTCACTCCATCTTTCCACCTCCAATTTGGTCTCCCTCTTCTCCTCGTTCCCTCCACCTCCGACACATATATCCTCTTGGTCAATCTTTCCTCACTCATTCTCTCCATGTGCCCTAACCATTTCAAAATACCCTCTTCTGCTCTCTCAACCACGCTCTCTTTATTTCCACACATCTCTCTTACCCTTACGTTACTTACTCGATCAAACCACCTCACACCACACATTGTCCTCAAACATCTCATTTCCAGCACATCCATCCTCCTGCACACAACTCTATCCATAGCCCACGCCTCGCAACCATACAACACTGTTGGAACCACTATTCCTTCAAACATACCCATTTTTGCTTTCCAGAAATTCTTCAAGGCTCCCAGAATTTTCGCCCCATCCCCAACCCTATGATCCACTTCCGCTTCCATGGTTCCATCCGCTGCCAGATCCACTCCCAGATATCTAAAACACTTCACTTCCTCCAGTTTTTCTCCATTCAAACTCACCTCCCAATTGACTTGACCCTCAACCCTACTGTACCTAATAACCTTGCTCTTATTCACATTTACTCTTAACTTTCTTCTTTCACACACTTTACCAAACTCAGTCACCAGCTTCTGCAGTTTCTCACATGAATCAGCCACCAGCGATGTATCATCAGCGAACAACAACTGACTCACTTCCCAAGCTCTCTCATCCACAACAGACTTCATACTTGCCCCTCTTTCCAAAACTCTTGCATTCACCTCCCTAACTGTTAACCCCATCCATAAACAAATCAAACAACCATGGAGACATCACACACCCCTGCCGCAAACCTACATTCACTGAGAACCAATCACTTTCCTCTCTTCCTACACGTACACATGCCTTACATCCTCGATAAAAACTTTTCACTGCTTCTAACAACTTGCCTCCCACACCATATATTCTTAATACCTTCCACAGAGCATCTCTATCAACTCTATCATATGCCTTCTCCAGATCCATAAATGCTACATACAAATCCATTTGCTTTTCTAAGTATTTCTCACATACATTCTTCAAAGCAAACACCTGATCCACACATCCTCTACCACTTCTGAAACCACACTGCTCTTCCCCAATCAGTGATGGATTGCGCAAAAGATGCTTGTGGCATGAGAAGAGTGGGAGGTGGGTTGATTAGAAAGGGTAGTGAGTGGTGGGATGAAGAAGTAAGAGTATTAGTGAAAGAGAAGAGAGAGGCATTTGGACGATTTTTGCAGGGAATAAATGAAACTGAGTGGGAGATGTATAAAAGAAAGAGACAGGAGGTCAAGAGAAAGGTGCAAGAGGTGAAAAAAAGGGCAAATGAGAGTTGGGGTGAGAGAGTATCATTAAATTTTAGGGAGAATAAAAAGATGTTCTGGAAGGAGGTAAATAAAGTGCGTAAGACAAGGGAGCAAATGGGAACTTCAGTGAAGGGCGCAAATGGGGACGTGATAACAAGTAGTGGTGATGTGAGGAGATGGAGTGAGTATTTTGAAGGTTTGTTGAATGTGTTTGATGACAGAGTGGCAGATATAGGGTGTTTTGGTCGAGGTGGTGTGCAAAGTGAGAGGGTTAGGGAAAATGATTTGGTAAACAGAGAAGAGGTAGTAAAAGCTTTGCAGAAGATGAAAGCCGGCAAGGCAGCAGGTTTGGATGGTATTGCAGTGGAATTTATTAAAAAAGGGGGTGACTGTATTGTTGACTGGTTGGTAAGGTTATTTAATGTATGTATGACTCATGGTGAGGTGCCTGAGGATTGGCGGAATGCGTGCATAGTGCCATTGTACAAAGGCAAAGGGGATAAGAGTGAGTGCTCAAATTACAGAGGTATAAGTTTGTTGAGTATTCCTGGTAAATTATATGGGAGGGTATTGATTGAGAGGGTGAAGGCATGTACAGAGCGCATATATATATATATATATATATATATATATATATATATATATATATATATATATATATATATATATATATATATATATATATATATATATATATATTTATAAAAGAAATCTAAATCAACAAAAGATTCTGCCTTGGGTAATGATGGGTGTCGGAGGAGAGAGGCTCTCCAGGAAGTGAGTATGTTACACACTTTATGTTTACCTCAGCAGGAAAAGGTTATATCTACCAGTGGCCACAGGACCTGCAGGGCTGTGAGAGGGTCCTGTGATGGGAAGACCTGGATGGTTGTGAGAAGGACCTGTGATGGGAAGACCTGGATAGTTGTGAGAAGGACCTGTGATGGGAAGACCTGGATGGCTGTGAGAGGGACCTGTGATGGGAAGACCTGGATGGCTGTAACGGAGAGTGTGTTATTGACACCGTCATGCAGTACGCAGGGATGACCACAAAAATGTGATCGCAAAACTTTGTCATGAAAATGATCACCCTGGCCATAGATCTTGAAAAATCCCGTTATGTTATACCGCTCTGCTGATTATGCCACACGCTACCTCATTGAATCTGTCTTAACTGCCGTGCCGTCGTGATCAAGGGCCGTATCGTCGTGATCAAGGGCCGTATCGTCGTGATCAAGGGCCGTATCGTCGTGATCAAGGGCCGTATCGTCGTGATCAAGGGTCGTACCGTCGTGATCAAGGGTCGCACCGTCGTGCTCAAGGGTCGTATCGTCGTGATCAAGGGCAGTACCGTCGTGATCAATGGTCGTACCGTCGTGATCAAGGGCCGTATCGTCGTGATCAAGGGTCGTACCGTCGTGATCAAGGGTCGTACCGTCGTGATCAAGGGTCGTATCGTCGTGATCAAGGGCAGTACCGTCGTGATCAATGGTCGTACCGTCGTGATCAAGGGCCGTACCGTCGTGATCAAGGGTCGTATCGTCGTGATCAAGGGTCGTACCGTCGTGATCAAGGGTCGTACCGTCGTGATCAAGTGTCGTATTGTCGTGATCAAGGGTTGTATCGTCGTGATCAAGGGCAGTACTGTCGCCCTTACGGATTAAACTGCGTTGGAAGCTCATGTGACCAGCTGTGACTCTGCCCTTTGTGACCCCACGAGACCTGTGACTGTCCCTTGTGACCCCACGTGACCTGTGACTCTGTCCCATGTGACCCCACGTGACCTACTGTGTCTCTATCCCTTGTGACCCCCACGTGACCTGTGACTCTGTCCCATGTGACCCCCACGTGACCTGTGACTCTGTCCCTTGTGACCCCACGTGACCTGTGACTCTGTCCCTTGTGACCCCCACGTGACCTGTGACTCTGTCCCATGTGACCCCCACGTGACCTACTGTGCCTCTGGCCTTTGTGACCCCCTCGTAACCCCGTGCTCCCCCCCCCCCTCCCCGCCAGTAGCTATGGCTGTCAACAGAGGTCAGTGTGGGTCACGTGACCTCCCGGCCACCGTCTGGCCTGGCCAACAAGGCGTCGGTGACCGTGGTAGAGTTCAGAGGATCAGCTGATGTTGTCTGACACCACCTGCTGCTCGCCTGGGGTGGCAGTGAGGTTGTCTGACACCACCTGCTGCTCCCCGGCTCGCCAGGGGTGGCAGTGAGGTTGTCTGACACCACCTGCTGCTCGCCTGGGGTGGCAGTGAGGTTGTCTGACACCACCTGCTGCTTCCCGGCTCGCCTGGGGTGGCAGTGAGGTTGTCTGACACCACCTGCTGCTCCCCGGCTCGCCTGTGAGGTTGGTCGGGGTGGGGTTCAAGTCTGGCAACATGCGTGCGTGTCATGAAACATATCAGGTGGACCAGAAGGGAAACTGTTTACAAATTTCATCAACAATAAAGCTATCCAATTTGTACAGACCTTCACTAATATTAACGTGACAATTCTTTGTGTATCTAAGAATAGAAGATTCAAGGAGTTAGTTAATAACTGAGATGGCATTACTCCAGTCAATACAATGATCATAGTTTTTAACGTGATTAAACAAGGCATTTGATTCTTGTCTCGTTCTTATACTATATTTATGTTGCTTAAGTCTAACAGCAAGATCCTTGCCAGTCTGACCAACATAAAACTTATCACAATTTCTACATGGCACTTTATAGACGCATCCTGCAGAACTTTATGGTGAGTTCCTGATTAAGATATTCTTTATAGTATTATTGTTGCTAAAGGCAACATTTACATTATAGATTTAAGCAAGATGGGAAGTAAAGTAAAATCATTATTAAAAGGGAGAACTAAAAGATTCTTGGTGTCAAAGGAAAGATTTGAGTTAAAATTCACAAAATGATTTTGCCAAATTAAGGAATTTATCAATTAAAGGTCCAGGATACTTTAACTTGGATCCAAGAGAATACATTTTCTCAAACTCATCACCAATATACAATGGACTGCAAATACGTAATGCCCTAAGGAACACAGACTGGAATGATCATAATTCTCCTGCAGGAGATGAGAAGGAGGAAGGACCTCCTGCAGGAGATGAGGAGGAGGAGGAACCTCCTGCAGGAGATGAGAAGGAGGAAGGACCTCCTGCAGGAGATGAGGAGGAGGAGGAACCTCCTGCAGGAGATGAGAAGGAGGAAGGACCTCCTGCAGGAGATGAGGAGGAGGAGGAGGAGGAACCTCCTGCAGGAGATGAGAAGGAGGAAGGACCTCCTCCAGGAGATGAGGAGGAGGAGGAACCTCCTGCAGGAGATGAGGAGGAGGAGGAGGAGGAGGAACCTCCTGCACGAGATGAGGAGGAAGAGGAGGAGGAGGAACCTCCTGCAGGAGATGAGGAAGTGGAAACATTACGTCTTGAGTGTCGAGGGTTCGTGATGGCCTTGTGGTCACAAAGGAGAGGTTGACACATGATGACAACAGTGTCTCATCCATAATGGGAATCACTTAGCCTCAGGACGCTCCTTCCTCTCAAGAGAAACGTGGAGTCGAGAGCAGAAGTAGCGCTCCGTTTGTCCAAACACTCGCCAGAGACGAAGAGTTGGATAAGCTGCAGGATCAGTGGGAGGGATTTAGAACATGATCAGGACTTCAAGAACATGAATGATACGTCAACCACGAACACCTCAAGATGGCGACAGTTTGACCCAATTACAGTCGTCATCCAGCCTGTCTGTGTAGCCTTGTGGCTCTACCTGCAGGTGTTGAGGGAGTGTTTACCCAGGTTAATGTAATAATACCAAGTAGACAGGTAGACTCCTTGTGTCTCCTTCGGCCACTCCTGAGGCACCTCGTCCTGAGCGGCAGCCCTGGACACGACTCCTGAAGGAAGTGAAGGATGGGGTAGCGTCACACGTGGACCTGGAAGGCGACAGGAGGAGGAGAAGGAGGAGGAAGGACGTGGCACCTCCACCTGCACGCATGCGACGTAGAAGATCCCAGTAAAACGACGAAGAAACATGAACTCAAGTTTTTCTGCGATGATGTGCCTATTATGTGCTAACATGGACGTCATTTTCACGACTTGCATCTTGCCATGTTTTTGAGGCAAGTGTTCGGATCTGTCCCATCCCTGTGGCGTGTCAGACTGGCGGGCCTCGCACGTGAGGAGGGAGCGTGAGTCTGCCACACTGTAGACAGGGTTAATACCGCGAGTGTCTTCCCCTGCCGGAGATGTGGCGCCTCGCAGAACATCAGAGTTTAAGACCGACCTCCAAGTGGAGGAAGGACTTGAAGGAGGGGGCCAGGAGCACCCGCCTCCAGCCACGAGATAACGAAAACCTTCTGGACGGGTTCCTTCGTTCCTTCGTTCCTGCATACGTGGCGACAGTCCACTGGAACGCGTCACACGGCAACAAGGATGGTGCCAGACCTGTGTGGAATGAACCACGAGGTGAGGTGGGAACACTTCGATCTGGCCTACACTGAAGAGAAGCAGGGTGAGAGGAAGGCATGATCACCACGCACACACGTCGGACCCCGAGTCCAGCACGGAAGATCCACACTGGAATTTCGTCACGTGTGTGGAGGGACGCAAAGGAGGCAGTTCTCCAGCAACATAAAACCTGGACTCGTGCAGCAAGCGAAGCCAAGTGGGAGGGAAATGCGACCACCGCTGGAGCGTTTCAAAATACAAGTTTTAACTAAAAGGATAAAAGAAGGATCGCTGGCTGTGTGTGTGTGTGTGTGTGTGTGTGTGTGTGTGTGTGTGTGTGTGTGTGTGTGTGTGTGCGTAGGTCCCTCCTTCTATTTACCAACGAGAGACGTACACCAAGACTAGCCTAGAGCCACCCACTGGCTCACACTCGACATTCTTCTGTACCAATGTGATCCCAGCGTCCATCTGGGTCCTACTGTATCATTAATGATATCTTTACGTTACATCAATCAATCAATCTATCTATCTATCTACCTATCTATCTATCTATCTACCTTCTATCTATCTATCTATCTATCCTAGGAAAAGCTGGTATACATCTTGGAGAGGACGAGGAACACATCTGTACTGAATACATGGTACAAAAAGGCTTTTGTTGTTTGGATAACACTTGTCTTCCCTGAGAGAGTTAGTGGCTGGTGTTGTACACGACCGCACAACCTACAACCAGTCCAGGGTCACACACTGGCACAGTCAGGTCAAAGGTCAAACCCTCATACCTAATGGTCGTACCGTCGTGCTCAAGGGCCATACCGTCGTGCTCAAGGGTCGTTACGTCGTGCTCAAGGGTCGTACCGTCGTGTTCAAGGGTCGTTACGTCGTGCTCAAGGGTCGAACCGTCGTGTTCAAGGGTCGTCGTGTCCTCGTGTTCAAGGGTCGTCGTGCCCTCGTGTTCAAGGCATCGTCATGCCCTCGTGTTCAAGGGTCGTCGTGTTCAAGGGTTGTCGTGTCCTCGTGTTCAAGGGTCGTCGTGCCCTCGTGTTCAAGGGCCGTCGTGTCCTCGTGTTCAAGGGTCGTCGTGCCCTCGTGTTCAAGGGTCGTCGTGTCCTCGTGTTCAAGGGTCGTCGTGCCCTCGTGTTCAAGGGTCGTCGTGCCCTCGTGTTCAAGGGTCGTCGTGTCCTCGTGTTCAAGGGTCGTCATGCCCTCGTGTTCAAGGGTCGTCGTGCCCTCGTGTTCAAGGGTCGTCGTGCCCTCGTGTTCAAGGGTCGTCGTGTTCAAGGGTCGTCGTGTTCAAGGGTCGTCGTGTCCTCGTGTTCAAGGGTCGTCGTGCCTCGTGTTCAAGGGTCGTCGTGCCCTCGTGTTCAAGGGTCGTCGTACCCTCGTGTTCAAGGGTCGTCGTGTCCTTGTGTTCAAGGGTTGTCGTGTCCTCGTGTTCAAGGGTCGTCGTGCCCTCGTGTTCAAGGGTCGTCGTGTTCAAGGGTCGTCGTGTTCAAGGGTCGTGGTGTCCTCGTGTTCAAGGTTCGTCATGCCCTCGTGTTCAAGGGTCGTCGTGTCCTCGTGTTCAAGGGTCGTCGTGTTCAAGGGTTGTCGTGTCCTCGGGTCGTCGTGTCCTCGTGTTCAAGGGTCGTCGTGTTCAAGGGTTGTGTCATCGTGTTCAAGGGTCGTCGTGCCCTCGTGTTCAAGGGTCGTCGTGTCCTCGTGTTCAAGGGTTGTCGTGTCCTCGTGTTCAAGGGTCGTCGTGTCCTCGTGTTCAAGGGTCGTCGTGTTCAAGGGTTGTCGTGTCCTCGTGTTCAAGGGTCGTCGTGTCCTCGTGTTCAAGGGTTGTCGTGCCCTCGTGTTCAAGGGTCGTCGTGCCCTCGTGTTCAAGGGTCGTCATGCCCTCGTGTTCAAGGGTCGTCGTGTTCAAGGGTCATCGTGTCATCGTGTTCAAGGGTCGTCGTGTCCTCGTGTTCAAGGGTCGTCGTGCCCTCGTGTTCAAGGGTCGTCGTGCCCTCGTGTTCAAGGGTCGTCATGCCCTCGTGTTCAAGGGTCGTCGTGTTCAAGGGTTGTCGTGCCCTCGTGTTCAAGGGTCGTCGTGTCCTCGTGTTCAAGGGTCGTCGTGTCCTCGTGCTCAAGGGTCGTACACGTCTAACGTTCATAAGTCCTTGAGGACTGATCAAGCAAGCAACCGAGGAGGTGCCTGGCGTGCAGGATGGGGGACTGGAACATGTTGTGTGTGTGTGTGTGTGTGTGTGTGTGTAGTGAATGACGTCACAAAGTGTGTGTGTGTGTGTGTGTGTGTGTGCGTGTGTGTGTGTGTGTGTGTGTAGTGAATGACGTCACGAAGTCCCCAAACACCGACAACATTAGGAATGTGACAATGACGATGACAATGGTAATGATGATGATGATGATGATGATGATGACTACAATATCAAGAACACAGATCAGGGGTTCCTAACTTTTATGTTCCTTTGTATCCCTTGGGCATTCTGACAAGTTCCCATGTATCCCTAAATATAAAATGCTTTTTCTTTTTATATCACGTATATATTATCCCTGGGGATAGGGGAGAAAGAATACTTGCCACGTATTCCCTGCGTGTCGTAGAAGGCGACTAAAAGGGGAGGGAGCGGGGGGCTGGAAATCCTCCCTTCTCAGTTTACTTTTTCTAAAAGAAGGAACAGGGAAGGAGGCCAAGTGAGGATATTCCCTCTCAAACTCAGTCCTCTGTTCTTAACGCTACCTCACTAACGCGAGAAAGGGCGAATTATGTATATATGTATGTATGTATATTGATTTTATATCATTATGAGATATGGTATAGCCTATATCAATATTACATACTACCATTAACATCGAATTTGTGAACTTTGTGAACTTATAAGACACCTTGATCTTTTCCATACATATCTATTACATACACACAAATGGTTATATTCCATACATATCTATTATATACACACAAATGGTTATATTCCATACATATACATTATATACACAAAAATGGTTATATTCCATACATATACATTATATACACACAAATGGTTATATTCCATACATATACATTATATACACACAAATGGTTATATTCCATATATATCTCATATACACATACAGTCATACTCTCAGACCCCCAAGTATGTACCCCCTGAGAAGTGCACATGTACTAACTGGGGAGACATGTGCCCCCAGGTAGGTAACCCCAGATATATGGGGATACATGTGTCCCCAGGTTGGTAACCCCTGATATATGGGGATACATGTGTCCCCAGGTAGGTAACCCCAGATATATGGGGGTACATGTGTCCCCAGGTAGGTAACCCCAGATATATGGGGATACATGTGTCCCCAGGTTGGCAACCCCAGATATATGGGGTACATGTGCCCCAGGTAGGTAACCCCAGATATATGGGGGTACATGTGCCCCCAGGTAGGTAACCCCTGATATATGTGGATACATGTGTCCCCATGTGTCTCTAACACGTCCAGCAGTTCTCTAACACCTCCAGCAGTTCCCTAACACTTCCAGCAGTTCTCTAACACCTCCAGCAGTTCTCTAACACTTTCAGCAGTTCTCTGGCACTTCCAGCAGTTCTCTAACACTTTCAGCAGTTCGCTAACACATCCAGCAGTTCTCTAACACATCCAGCAGTTTTCTAACACTTTCAGCAATTCTCTAACACCTCCAGCAATTCTCTAACACTTTCAGCAGTTCTCTAACACTTCCAGCAGTTCTCTAACACCTCCAGCAGTTCTCTAACACTTTCAGCAGTTCTCTAACGCTTTCAGCAGTTCTCTAACACATCCAGCAGCTCTATAACACATCCAGCAGTTCTCTAATACCTCCAGCAGTTCTCTAACACTTCCAGCAGTTCTCTAACACTTCCAGCAGTTGTCTAACATATCTAGCAGTTCTCTAACACTTCCAGCAGTTCTCTAACACTTCCAGTAGTTCTCTAACACCTCCAGCAGTTCTCTGATACCTCCAGCAGTTCTCTACCACATCCAGCAGTTCTCTAACACTTAAAGCAGTTCTCTAACACTTCCACTAGTTCTCTAACACCTCCAGTTCTCTGACACCTCCAGCAGTTCTCTAACACATCCATCAGTTCTCTAACACTTTCAGCAGTTCTATAACACTTCCAGCAGTTTTTTAACGCTTTCAGCAGTTCTCTAATACCTCCAGCAGTTCTCTAACACTTCCAGCAGTTCTCTAACACATCCAGCAGTTCTCTAACACTTTCAGTAGTTCTCTAACACCTTCGGCAATTCTCTAACACCTCCAGCAGTTCTCTAACACATCCAGCAGTTCTATAGCACTTCCAGCAGTTCTCTAACACCTCCAGCAGTTCTCTAATACTTCCAGCAGTTCTCTAACACTTCCAGCAGTTCTCTAACACCTCTAGCAGTTCTCTAACACTTCCAGCAGTTCTCTAACACATCCAGCAATTCTGTAACACATCCAGCAGTTCTCTAACACTTTCAGCAGTTCTCTAACACCTTCAGCAATTCTCTAACTCATCCAGCAGTTCTCTAACACTTTCAGCAGTTCTCTAACACCTTCGGCAATTCTCTAACACCTCCAGCAATTCTCTAACATTTTCAGCAGTTCTATAGCACTTCCAGCAGTTCTCTAACACCTCCAGCAGTTCTCTAATACTTCCAGCAGATCTCTAACACTTTCAGCAGTTCTGTAACACTTTCAGCAGTTCTATAGCACTTCCAGCAGTTCTCTAACACCTTCAGCAGTTCTCTAACACTTCCAGCAGTTCTCTAACACTTCCAGCAGTTCTCTAACACTTCCAGCAGTTCTATAACACTTTCAGCAGTTCTCTGACACCTCCAGCAGTTTTCTAACACTTCCAGGAGTTCTATAACACATCCAGCAGTTCTACAGCACTTCAAGCAGTTCTCTAACACTTCCAGCAGTTCTCTAACACTTTCAGCAGTTCTCTAACACCTCCAGCAGTTCTCTAACACTTCCAGCAGTTCTCTAACACTTTCAGCAGTTCTCTAACACCTTCAGCAATTCTCTAACACTTTCAGCAGTTCTATAGCACTTCCAGCAGTTCTCTAACACCTCCAGCAGTTCTCTAACACCTCCAGCAATTCTCTAACACTTTCAGCAGTTCTATAGCACTTCCAGCAGTTCTCTAACACCTCCAGCAGTTCTCTAACACCTCCAGCAATTCTCTAACACTTTCAGCAGTTCTCTAACACCTCTAGCAGTTCTCTAACATTTCCAGCAGTTCTCTAACACATCCAGCAGTTCTCTAACACTTTCAGCAGTTCTCTAACACCTCCAGCAATTCTCTAACACTTTCAGCAGTTCTCTAACACTTACAGCAGTTCTCTAACACCTCCAGCAGTTCTCTACCACATCCAGTAGATCTCTAACACTTCCAGCAGTTCTCTAACACATCTAGCAGTTCTCTAACACTTCCAGTAGTCTTCACTACCACCATTGTACTATTGTCTCATTCTTCCCCCAGACCTTGACCAAGCCGAGGTTGACCCAGCAGGAGGTCAGGCTTGTAAAATTTTGTTGACCTCGACCCATCCACGGCCAAGGTCTGCTTACGGGTCAATACTTCAGCGGGAAAAAAGATCAAGTTGTTCGTTATGTACCGGAAGCGTTATGTTAACCAGGAGTGTGGGGTTAACAGAGCGCTGGACGTGAGTGTGGGGTTAACAGAGCGCTGGACGTGAGTGTGGGGTTAACAGAGCGCTGGACGTGAGTGTGGGGTTAACAGAGCGCTGCAGGTGAGTGTGGGGTTAACAGATCGCTGGACGTGAGTGTGGGGTTAACAGAGCGCTGGACGTGAGTGTGGGGTTAACAGAGCGCTGGACGTGAGTGTGGGGTTAACAGAGCGCTGGACGTGAGTGTGGGGTTAACAGAGCGCTGGACGTGAGTGTGGGGTTAACAGAGCGCTGGACGTGAGTGTGGGGTTAACAGAGCGCTGGACGTGAGTGTGGGGTTAACAGAGCGCTGGACGTGAGTGTGGGGTTAACAGAGCGCTGGACGTGAGTGTGGGGTTAACAGAGCGCTGGACGTGAGTGTGGGGTTAACAGAGCGCTGGACGTGAGTGTGGGGTTAACAGAGCGCTGGACGTGAGTGTGGGGTTAACAGAGCGCTGGACGTGAGTGTGGGGTTAACAGAGCGCTGGACGTGAGTGTGGGGTTAACAGAGCGCTGGACGTGAGTGTGGGGTTAACAGAGCGCTGGACGTGAGTGTGGGGTTAACAGAGCGCTGGACGTGAGTGTGGGGTTAACAGAGCGCTGGACGTGAGTGTGGGGTTAACAGAGCGCTGGACGTGAGTGTGGGGTTAACAGAGCGCTGGACGTGAGTGTGGGGTTAACAGAGCGCTGGACGTGAGTGTGGGGTTAACAGAGCGCTGGACGTGAGTGTGGGGTTAACAGAGCGCTGGACGTGAGTGTGGGGTTAACAGAGCGCTGGACGTGAGTGTGGGGTTAACAGAGCGCTGGACGTGAGTGTGGGGTTAACAGAGCGCTGACTGAGTGGGGTTAACAGCTGGACGTGGTGTGGGGTTAACAGAGCGCTGGACGTGAGTGTGGGGTTAACAGAGCGCTGGAAGTGAGGGTGGGGTTAACAGAGCGCTGGACGTGAGTGTGGGGTTAACAGAGCGATGCACGTGAGCGTGGGGTTAACAGAGCGCTGGACGTGAGTGTGGGGTTAACAGAGCGCTGCACGTGAGTGTGGGGTTAACAGAGCCCTGCACGTGAGTGTGGGGTTAACAGAGCGCTGGACGTGAGTGTGGGGTTAACAGAGCGCTGCACGTGAGTGTGGGGTTAACAGAGCGCTGCACGTGAGTGTGGGGTTAACAGAGCGCTGCACGTGAGTGTGGGGTTAACAGAGCGCTGGACGTGAGTGTGGGGTTAACAGAGCCCTGCACGTGAGTGTGGGGTTAACAGAGCGCTGGACGTGAGTGTGGGGTTAACAGAGCCCTGCACGTGAGTGTGGGGTTAACAGAGCCCTGCACGTGAGTGTGGGGTTAACAGAGCCCTGCACGTGAGTGTTGCTGTGTTACTGCAGTGTCCAGTGCGAGTGGCTTAGTGTGTTCTGACGTCAGAATACCAGATGGTCGGGTCATGGGTTATGTCCAACCTGAGGCTGCCACTGTACACCCAGACTTTAATATATGTATATATATATATATATATATATATATATATATATATATATATATATATATATATATATATATATATATATATATACTTGCTTTGTCGCTGTCTCCCGCGTTAGCGAGGTAGCGCAAAGAAACAGACGAAAGAATGGCCCAACCCACCCACATACACATGTATATACATACACGTCCACACACGCAAATATACATACCTATACATCTCAACGTATACATATATATACAAACACAGACATATACATATATACACATGTACGTAACTCATACTGTCTGCCTTTATTCATTCCCATCGCCACCCTGCCACACATGAAATAACAATCCCCTCTCCCCTCATGTGCGCGAGGTAGCGCTAGGAAAAGACAACAAAGGGCACACTCGTTCACACTCAGTCTCTAGCTGTCATGTAATAATGCACCGAAACCACAGCTCCCTTTCCATATCCAGGCCCCACACAACTTTCCATGGTTTACACCAGACGCTTCACATGCCCTGGTTCAATCCACTGACAGCACGTCAACCCCGGTATACCACATCGTTCCAATTCACTCTATTCCTTGCACGCCTTTCACCCTCCTGCATGTTCAGGCCCCGATCACTCAAAATCTTTTTCACTCCATCTCTCCACCTCCAATTTGGTCTCCCACTTCTCCTCGATCCCTCCACCTCCGACACATGTATCCTCTTGGTCAATCTTTCCTCACTCATTCTCTCCATGTGACCAAACCATTTCAAATCACCCTCTTCTGCTCTCTCTCAACCACACTCTTTTTATTACCACACATCTCTCTTACCCTATTATTACTTACTCGATCAAACCACCTCATACCCACATATTGTCCTCAAACATCTCATTTCCAGCACATCCACCCTCCTCCGCATAACTCTATCCATAGCCCACGCCTCGCAACCATATAACATTGATGGAACCACCATTCCTTCAAACATACCCATTTTTGCTTTCCGAAATAATGCTTTCGACTTCCACACATTCTTCAACGCTCCCAGAATTTTCGTCTCCTCCCCCACCCTATGATTCACTTCCGCTTCCATGGTTCCATCCGCTGCCAAATCCACTCCCAGATATCTAAAACACTTTACTTCCTCCAGTTTTTCTCCATTCAAACTTACCTCCCAAGTGACTTGACCCTCAAACCTACTGTACCTAATAACCTTGCTCTTATTCACATTTACTCTTAACTTTCTTCTTTCACACACTTTACCAAACTCAGTCACCAGCTTCTGCAGTTTCTCACATGAATCAGCCACCAGCGCTGTATCATCAGCGAACAACAACTGACTCACTTCCCAAGCTCTCTCATCCACAACAGACTGCATACTTGCCCCTCTTTCCAAAACTCTTGCATTCACCTCCCTAACAACCCCATCCATAAACAAATTAAACAACCATGGAGACATCACACACCCCTGCCGCAAACCTACATTCACTGAGAACCAATCACTTTCCTCTCTTCCTACACGTATAAATGCCTTACATCCTCGATAAAAACTTTTCACTGCTTCCAACAACTTGCCTCCCACACCATATATTCTTAGTACCTTCCACAGAACATCTCTATCGACTCTATAATATGCCTTCTCCAGATCCATAAATGCTACATACAAATGCATTTGCTTTTCTAAGTATTTCTCACATACATACTTCAAAGCAAACACCTGATCCACACATCCTCTACCACTTCTGAAACCACACTGCTCTTCCCCAATCTGATGCTCTGTACATGCCTTCACCCTCTCAATCAATACCCTCCCATATAATTTACCAGGAATACTCAACAAACTTATACCTCTGTAATTTGAGCACTCACCTTTGTCCCCTTTGCCTTTGAACAATGGCACTATGCACGCATTCTGCCAATCCTCAGGGACCTCACCTTGAATAATACATACATTAAATAACCTTACCAACCAGTCAACAATACAGTCACCCTCTTTTTTAATAAATTCCACTGCAATACCATCCAAACCCGCTGCCTTGCCGTCTTTCATTTTCCGCAAAGCTTTTACTACCTCTTCTCTGTTTACCAAATCATTTTCCCTAACCATCCCTCTTTGCACACCACTTCGACTAAAACACCCTATATCTGCCACTCTATCATCAAACACATTCAATAAACCTTCAAAATACTCACTCCATCTCCTTCTCACATCACCACTACTTGTTATCACCTCCCCATTAGCCCCCATCACTGAAGTTCCCATGTGCCCAAACCATTTCAAAACACCCTCTTCTGCTCTCTCAACCACGCTCTTTTTATTTCCACACATCTCTCTTACCCTTACGTTACTTACTCGATCAAACCACCTCACACCACACATTGTCCTCAAACATCTCATTTCCAGCACATCCATCCTCCTGCGCACAACTCTATCCATAGCCCACGCCTCGCAACCATACAACATTGTTGGAACCACTATTCCTTCAAACATACCCATTTTTGCTTTCCGAGATAATGTTCTCGACTTCCACACATTCTACAAGGCTCCCAGAATTTTCGCCCCCTCCCCCACCCTATGATCCACTTCCGCTTCCATGGTTCCATCCGCTGCCAGATCCACTCCCAGATATCTAAAACACTTCACTTCCTCCAGTTTTTCTCCATTCAAACTCACCTCCCAATTGACTTGACCCTCAACCCTACTGTACCTAATAACCTTGCTCTTATTCACATTTACTCTTAACTTTCTTCTTTCACACACTTTACCAAACTCAGTCACCAGCTTCTGCAGTTTCTCACATGAATCAGCCACCAGCGCTGTATATATATATATACATATATATATATATATATATATATATATATATATATATATATATATATATATACACACTTAATCGCTGTTTCCCACGTCAGCGAGAAAGCGCCAGAAAACAGAAGAATGGCCCAACCACTCATATGCACACATATATACATAAACGCCCAAATACATACATGTACATATGAACGTATATATACACATACATACACAGACATATATACACACGTACATATTCATACTTGCTTGCCTTCAAATAGGTATTTTTTGTGATGCTGGGACTCTCTCCCAAGCCTTCACTAAACAACTGGGATTGTGGCCTGGGACTGTCCCTACCTTACATTATACAAGTGGGATCACATCCCCCGGGACGCTGGGATATATGTAACTGGCACTTCTGTTCTCTGGGATTCGCATGTCATCGCCATTAAAATGGCATCAGACACGACCTTAAATTACATTATAAAGTAATTCTATAATCTATAATTCCCGATTATTATATAGTAATCACGTCATTCCGGCCCCACATAAGGTAATCATGTAATTCCAGCCCCACATAAGGTAATCATGTAATTCCAGCCCCACATAAGGTAATCATGTAATTCCAGCCCCACATAAGGTAATCATGTAATTCCGGCCCCACATAAGGTAATCATGTAATTCCAGCCCCACATAAGGTAATCACGTCATTCCGGCCCCACATAAGGTAATCATGTAATTCCAGCCCCACATAAGGTAATCATGTACTTACGGCCCCACATAAGGTAATCACGTAATTCCAGCCCCACATAAGGTAATCATGTAATTCCGGCCCCACATAAGGTAATCATGTAATTCCAGCCCCACATAAGGTAATCATGTAATTCCGGCCCCACATAAGGTAATCATGTAATTCCGGCCCCACATAAGGTAATCATGTAATTCCAGCCCCACATAAGGTAATCATGTAATTCCGGCCCCACATAAGGTAATCACGTCATTCCGGCCCCACATAAGGTAATCATGTAATTCCAGCCCCACATAAGGTAATCATGTAATTCCAGCCCCACATAAGGTAATCATGTACTTACGGCCCCACATAAGGTAATCACGTAATTCCAGCCCCACATAAGGTAATCATGTAATTCCAGCCCCACATAAGGTAATCATGTAATTCCAGCCCCACATAAGGTAATCATGTAATTCCGGCCCCACATAAGGTAATCATGTAATTCCGGCCCCACATAAGGTAATCATGTAATTCCGGCCCCACATAAGGTAATCATGTACTTACGGCCCCACATAAGGTAATCACGTAATTCCAGCCCCACATAAGGTAATCATGTAATTCCGGCCCCACATAAGGTAATCATGTAATTCCGGTCCCACATAAGGTAATCATGTAATTCCAGCCCCACATAAGGTAATCATGTAATTCCAGCCCCACATAAGGTAATCATGTAATTCCAGCCCCACATAAGGTAATCATGTAATTCCAGCCCCACATAAGGTAATCACGTAATTCCAGTTGCCTTAAAAGATAAGGTACAATTGCTGCTACTTAAAAGATTAAATGCAATTCACGTTTCTTAAAAGATAATCATATAATTCCTGATGATTACAAGATAATCTAATAATTCCCGTTGCTTATAAGATAATCATATAATTTCCGTTGCTTACAAGTTAATCGTAAAGTTCCTGTTGCTAAGAATATAATCACATAATTCCCTTTGATTTCAAGATAATCATATAATTCCCGTGGCTCACAAAATAGGAATATAATTTCCGCTGCTCGATGTAATCCATAAGACGCCATTACAGTAGCCTATGTATTCTGCTAAATATTTCATCGATCAATCTCTAGGGTTGGATGAACAGCTGGGTTGACTGTGGACCGACTGCCGCAACCAGGATTCGAACCTATGCACTCGACCCTGGGCGACCCGTGGACGCCTCACGGTCAGGGACGCAAACCGACATACCATTAGTCTCTCTCTCTCTCTCTCTCTCTCTCTCTCTCTCTCTCTCTATATATATATATATATATATATATATATATATATATATATATATATATATATATATTTTTTTTTTTTTTTATACTTTGTCGCTGTCTCCCGCGTTTGCGAGGTAGCGCAAGGAAACAGACGAAAGAAATGGCCCAACCCCCCCCCCCCCATACACATGTACATATACACGTCCACACACGCAAATATACATACCTACACAGCTTTCCATGGTTTACCCCAGACGCTTCACATGCCTTGCTTCAATCCACTGACAACACGTCAACCCCTGTATACCACATGACTCCAATTCACTCTATTTCTTGCCCTCCTTTCACCCTCCTGCATGTTCAGGCCCCGATCACACAAAATCTTTTTCACTCCATCTTTCCACCTCCAATTTGGTCTCCCTCTTCTCCTCGTTCCCTCCACCTCCGACACATATATCCTCTTGGTCAATCTCTCCTCACTCATTCTCTCCATGTGCCCAAACCATTTCAAAACACCCTCTTCTGCTCTCTCAACCACGCTCTTTTTATTTCCACACATCTCTCTTACCCTTACGTTACTTACTCGATCAAACCACCTCACACCACACATTGTCCTCAAACATCTCATTTCCAGCACATCCATCCTCCTACGCACAAATCTATCCATAGCCCACGCCTCGCAACCATACAACATTGTTGGAACCACTATTCCCTCAAACATACCCATTTTTGCTTTCCGAGATAATGTTCTCGACTTCCACACATTTTTCAAGGCTCCCAAAATTTTCGCCCCCTCCCCCACCCTATGATCCACTTCCGCTTCCATGGTTCCATCCGCTGACAGATCCACTCCCAGATATCTAAAACACTTCACTTCCTCCAGTTTTTCTCCATTCAAACTCACCTCCCAATTGACTTGACCCTCACCCCTACTGTACCTAATAACCTTGCTCTTATTCACACATATATATATATATCATGTAATTCCGGCCCCACATAAGGTAATCATGTAATACTTGCCACGTATTCCCTGCGTGTCGTAGAAGGCGACTAAAAGGGAAGGGAGCGGGTGGCTGGAAATCCTCCCCTCTCGTTTTTTTTTTTTTAATTTTCCAAAAGAAGGAACAGAGAAGAGGGCCAGGTGAGGATATTCCCTCAAAGGCCCAGTCCTCTGTTCTTAACGCTACCTCGCTATCGCGGGAAATAGCGAATAGTATGGAAAAAAAAAAAAAAAATATATATATATGCAGGACTTGTGTCAGAAATCACAGGCAGATTACCCTGTCGTTCTCTTTAACGATCGTACCACCGCCCTAACCATTACCCTCACCAACAAGACACACTGAAGGAGCGGGGTGCCTCAAGGTGGTGTGTTACCACCGCACGCACAACACACGCCGCCCCTCGAGGAGGAGGAAGACCCCTCGAGGAGGAGGAACACACCTCGAGGAGGAGGAAGACGTCCACACATGATCGAACTCACAAGACTCGACCAACAGTGACCAGGCAACACTCTGTCTGCACACACCCGACCCGCGCCTGTGTGGTCGCAGCGTCCGGTCTTAACGAAGGAGGATGGTTTTGTACGTCCACTACCGTCGCACTGTCGAGGGTGACCCCTTGCGACGCGAGGGTGACCTCTTGCGACACGAGGGTGACCTCTTGCGACGCGAGGGTGACCCTTTGCGACACGAGGGTGACCTCTTGCGACACGAGGGTGACCTCTTGCGACACGAGGGTGACCTCTTGCGACACGAGGGTGAACCCTTGCGACGTGAGGGTGACCTCTTGCGACACGAGGGTGACCTCTTGCGACACGAGGGTGACCTCTTGCGACACGAGGGTGAACCCTTGCGACGTGAGGGTGACCTCTTGCGACACGAGGGTGACTTCTTGCGACACGAGGGTGAACCCTTGCGACGTGAGGGTGACCTCTTGCGACACGAGGGTGACCTCTTGCGACACGAGGGTGACCTCTTGCGACACGAGGGTGAACCCTTGCGACACGAGGGTGACCTCTTGCGACACGAGGGTGACCTCTTGCGACACGAGGGTGACCTCTTGCGACACGAGGGTGACCTCTTGCGACACGAGGGTGACCTCTTGCGACACGAGGGTGACCTCTTGCGACACGAGGGTGACCTCTTGCGACACGAGGGTGACCTCTTGCGACACGAGGGTGACCTCTTGCGACACGAGGGTGACCTCTTGCGACACGAGGGTGACCTCTTGCGACACGAGGGTGACCTCTTGCGACACGAGGGTGACCTCTTGCGACACGAGGGTGACCTCTTGCGACACGAGGGTGACCTCTTGCGACACGAGGGTGACCTCTTGCGACACGAGGGTGACCTCTTGCGACACGAGGGTGACCTCTTGCGACACGAGGGTGACCTCTTGCGACACGAGGGTGACCTCTTGCGACACGAGGGTGACCTCTTGCGACACGAGGGTGACCTCTTGCGACACGAGGGTGACCTCTTGCGACACGAGGGTGACCTCTTGCGACACGAGGGTGACCTCTTGCGACACGAGGGTGACCTCTTGCGACACGAGGGTGAACCCTTGCGACACGAGGGTGACCTCTTGCGACACGAGGGGATGACGACGACAGATGGTCATGTAAACAAACCAGAGTTGCACAATGTAGATCGACCTTGTACACATCACACCACCACCACCTGCCACAGAGGCCTCGCACACCGCCTTCCTGTGGTGCATTGTATGACATCCTTCCTGTGGTGACATGACTCACACACACACACACACACACATACACACACACATACAACACAAGAATCACGTCAGCTGATACTGCATGGCCTCCAAAATCATGCACTGCGCTTCTTCCCTCACACACTCCCTCCCTCCTCCCTCTTCACCTCACATCCTCCCTCCCTCCTACCTCTTCCCCTCACACCTTCCCTCCCTCCTCCCTCTTCCCCTCACACCCTCCCTCCCTCCTCCCTCCCCTCACACCCTCCCTCCATCCTCCCTCTTCCCCTCACACCCTCCCTCCCCTCACACCCAGACCAGACTACTTAATGACCGATAACAGACCACTCACAGACCCACTCCAGACCACATACTGTCTTCTTACACCACGCACAGACCCAGAGGAAAAGACCACTCAGTGACTGTCATCAGCCAGAGACCGGGAACAGACCAGTCACAAAGACCACCTGCAATACACAGACCACACCACACACAAACAATTACGAATCAACAGAGCATACATACCGGTCGCCATCTTGAAGTCGAGGACATTACGTCGAGGACATATTCACGTCGAGGACATATTCACGTCGAGGACATATTTACGTCGAGGACATATTCACGTCGAGGACATATCTACGTCGAGGACATATCTACGTCGAGGACATATCTACGTCGAGGACATATTCACGTCGAGGACATATTCACGTCGAGGACATATCTACGTCGAGGACATATCTACGTCGAGGACATATCTACGTCGAGGACATATTCACGTCGAGGACATATTCACGTCGAGGACATATTCACGTCGAGGACATATCTACGTCGAGGACATATCTACGTCGAGGACATATCTACGTCGAGGACATATTCACGTCGAGGACATATTCACGTCGAGGACATATTCACGTCGAGGACATATCTACGTCGAGGACATATCTACGTCGAGGACATATTCACGTCGATGACATATTCACGTCGAGGACATATCTACGTCGAGGACATATCTACGTCGAGGACATATTCACGTCGAGGACATATTCACGTCGAGGACATATCTACGTCGAAGACATATTTACATCGAGGACATTAAGTGGTTGACAACTCGTAGCACCAACAGTTCCCCCCCCCCCCCCCAGGACGCGTCACCCCCCCTCACCATAAAAAGGTAAACACAGTCTTCTCCTCAGGTGTCACTCACACTATCAAACACGGGGTGAACCCCGCCTAGGACGAGGAGCCACACACACACAGCGCCTCCGTCTGAACGTGACCACAACACCACATCACAATAAACTGACCATCAACAAACATATTCCCACCCAGCTGAGAAGTTGACGTTTTCTACGGAAGAAAATGGGAACTGTTTATGGGAGACTACACCAGAGAGGGACCTCTTGATCCCCACCCCATCACAGTGGACGCTTGGTGGATGGTTCTTCATGCACGGGTCGAGGCTCCTGCTGTATTTCATGAATACATCTCTTGACATTTTTCAGCTCCTCTCTTTGCTTGCCAAGCCTCTTACTGGTAATACCTTCAACGTGTATTGCTGCACACACACGCAAACACACACACACACACACACTCACACACACACACACACACACACGCAAACACACACATACACACACACACACACACACACACACACACACACGCAAACACACACACACACACACATATATATATATTTTTTTTTTTTTTTTTTTTTTTTTTATACTTTGTCGCTGTCTCCCGCGTTTGCGAGGTAGCGCAAGGAAACAGACGAAAGAAATGGCCCAACCCCCCCCCCCCCCATACACATGTACATACACACGTCCACACACGCAAATATACATACCTACACAGCTTTCCATGGTTTACCCCAGACGCTTCACATGCCTTGCTTCAATCCACTGACAGCACGTCAACCCCTGTATACCACATGACTCCAATTCACTCTATTTCTTGCCCTCCTTTCACCCTCCTGCATGTTCAGGCCCCGATCACACAAAATCTTTTTCACTCCATCTTTCCACCTCCAATTTGGTCTCCCTCTTCTCCTCGTTCCCTCCACCTCCGACACATATATCCTCTTGGTCAATCTCTCCTCACTCATTCTCTCCATGTGCCCAAACCATTTCAAAACACCCTCTTCTGCTCTCTCAACCACGCTCTTTTTATTTCCACACATCTCTCTTACCCTTACGTTACTTACTCGATCAAACCACCTCACACCACACATTGTCCTCAAACATCTCATTTCCAGCACATCCATCCTCCTGCGCACATCTCTATCCATAGCCCACGCCTCGCAACCATACAGCATTGTTGGAACCACTATTCCCTCAAACATACCCATTTTTGCTTTCCGAGATAATGTTCTCGACTTCCACACATTTTTCAAGGCTCCCAAAATTTTCGCCCCCTCCCCCACCCTATGATCCACTTCCGCTTCCATGGTTCCATCCGCTGACAGATCCACTCCCAGATATCTAAAACACTTCACTTCCTCCAGTTTTTCTCCATTCAAACTCACCTCCCAATTGACTTGACCCTCACCCCTACTGTACCTAATAACCTTGCTCTTATTCACATTTACTCTCAACTTTCTTCTTCCACACACTTTACCAAACTCAGTCACCAGCTTCTGCAGTTTCTCACATGAATCAGCCACCAGCGCTGTATCATCAGCGAACAACAATTGACTCACTTCCCAAGCTCTCTCATCCCCAACAGACTTCATACTTGCCCCTCTTTCCAGGACTCTTGCATTTACCTCCTTTACAACCCCATCCATAAACAAATTAAACAACCATGGAGACATCACACACCCCTGCCGCAAACCTACATTCACTGAGAACCAATCACTTTCCTCTCTTCCTACACGTACACATGCCTTACATCCTCGATAAAAACTTTTCACTGCTTCTAACAACTTGCCTCCCACACCATATATTCTTAATACCTTCCACAGAGCATCTCTATCAACTCTATCATATGCCTTCTCCAGATCCATAAATGCTACATACAAATCCATTTGCTTTTCTACGTATTTCTCACATACATTCTTCAAAGCAAACACCTGATCCACACATCCTCTACCACTTCTGAAACCGCACTGCTCTTCCCCAATCTGATGCTCTGTACATGCCTTCACCCTCTCAATCAATACCCTCCCATATAATTTACCAGGAATACTCAACAAACTTATACCTCTGTAATTTGAGCACTCACTCTTATCCCCTTTGCCTTTGTACAATGGCACTATGCACGCATTCCGCCAATCCTCAGGCACCTCACCATGAGTCATACATACATTAAATAACCTTACCAACCAGTCAACAATCCAGTCACCCCCTTTCTTAATAAATTCCACTGCAATACCATCCAAACCTGCTGCCTTGCCGGCTTTCATCTTCCGCAAAGCTTTTACTACCTCTTCTCTGTTTACCAAATCATTTTCCCTAACCCTCTCACTTTGCACACCACCTCGACCAAAACACCCTATATCTGCCACTCTGTCATCAGACACATTCAACAAACCTTCAAAATACTCATTCCATCTCCTTCTCACATCACCGCTACTTGTTATCACCTCCCCATTTACGCCCTTCACTGAAGTTCCCATTTGCTCCCTTGTCTTACGCACCCTATTTACCTCCTTCCAGAACATCTTTTTATTCTCCCTAAAATTTACTGATAGTCTCTCACCCCAACTCTCATTTGCCCTTTTTTTCACCTCTTGCACCTTTCTCTTGACCTCCTGTCTCTTTCTTTTATACTTCTCCCACTCAATTGCATTTTTTCCCTGCAAAAATCGTCCAAATGCCTCTCTCTTCTCTTTCACTAATACTCTTACTTCTTCATCCCACCACACACTACCCTTTCTAAACAGCCCACCTCCCACTCTTCTCATGCCACAAGCATCTTTTGCGCAATCCATCACTGATTCCCTAAATACATCCCATTCCTCCCCGACTCCCCTTACTTCCATTGTTCTCACCTTTTTCCATTCTGTACACAGTCTCTCCTGGTACTTCCCCACACAGGTCTCCTTCCCAAGCTCACTTACTCTCACCACCTTCTTCACCCCAACATTCACTCCTCTTTTCTGAAAACCCATACAAATCTTCACCTTCGGCTCCACAAGATAATGATCAGACATCCCTCCAGTTGCACCTCTCAGCACATTAACATCCAAAAGTCTCTCTTTCGCACGCCTGTCAATTAACACGTAATCCAATAACGCTCTCTGGCCATCTCTCCTACTTACATAAGTATACTTATGTATATCTCGCTTTTTAAACCAGGTATTCCCAATCATCAGTCCTTTTTCAGCACATAAATCTACAAGCTCTTCACCATTTCCATTTACAACACTGAACACCCCATGCATACCAATTATTCCCTCAACTGCCACATTACTCACCTTTGCATATATATATATATATATATATATATATATATATATATATATATATATATATATATATATATATATATATATATATATCACCCCTGGGGATAGGGGGAAAGAATACTTGCCACGTATTCCCTGCGTGTCGTAGAAGGCGACTAAAAGGGGAGGGAGAGGAGGGCTGGAAATCCTCCCCTCTCGTTTTTTTATTTTTTTAATTTTCCAAAAGAAGGAACAGAGAAGGGGGCCAGGTGAGGATATTCCCTCAGAGGCCCAGTCCTCTGTTCTTAACGCTACCTCGCTAACGCGGGATATGGCGAATAGTTTGAAAAAGAAATATATATATATATATATATATATATATATATATATATATATATATATATATATATATATATATATATATATATATATATATATATATATATATATATATTGAAGGTTTGTTGAATGTGTTTGATGATAGAGTGGCAGATATAGGGTGTTTTGGTCGAGGTGGTGTGCAAAGTGAGAGGGTTAGGGAAAATGATTTGGTAAACAGAGAAGAGGTAGTAAAAGCTTTGCGGAAGATGAAAGCCGGCAAGGCAGCAGGTTTGGATGGTATTGCAGTGGAATTTATTAAAAAAGGGGGTGACTGTATTATTGACTGGTTGGTAAGGTTATTTAATGTATGTATGACTCATGGTGAGGTGCCTGAGGATTGGCGGAATGCGTGCATAGTGCCATTGTACAAAGGCAAAGGGGATAAGAGTGAGTGCTCAAATTACAGAGGTATATGTTTGTTGAGTATTCCTGGGAAATTATATGGGAGGGTATTGATTGAGAGGGTGAAGGCATGTACAGAGCATCAGATTGGGGAAGAGCAGTGTGGTTTCAGAAGTGGTAGAGGATGTGTGGATCAGGTGTTTGCTTTGAAGAATGTATGTGAGAAATACTTAGAAAAGCAAATGGATTTGTATGTAGCATTTATGGATCTGGAGAAGGCATATGATAGAGTTGATAGAGATGCTCTGTGGAAGGTATTAAGAATATATGCTGTGGGAGGCAAGTTGTTAGAAGCAGTGAAAAGTTTTTATCGAGGATGTAAGGCATGTGTACGTGTAGGAAGAGAGGAAAGTGATTGGTTCTCAGTGAATGTAGGTTTGCGGCAGGGGTGTGTGATGTCTCCATGGTTGTTTAATTTGTTTATGGATGGGGTTGTTAGGGAGGTGAATGCAAGAGTTTTGGAAAGAGGGGCAAGTATGAAGTCTGTTGGGGATGAGAGAGCTTGGGAAGTGAGTCAGTTGTTGTTCGCTGATGATACAGCGCTGGTGGCTGATTCATGTGAGAAACTGCAGAAGCTGGTGACTGAGTTTGGTAAAGTGTGTGAAAGAAGAAAGTTAAGAGTAAATGTGAATAAGAGCAAGGTTATTAGGTACAGTAGGGTTGAGGGTCAAGTCAATTGGGAGGTGAGTTTGAATGGAGAAAAACTGGAGGAAGTGAAGTGTTTTAGATATCTGGGAGTGGATCTGGCAGCGGATGGAACCATGGAAGCGGAAGTGGATCATAGGGTGGGGGAGGGGGCGAAAATTCTGGGAGCCTTGAAGAATGTGTGGAAGTCGAGAACATTATCTCGGAAAGCAAAAATGGGTATGTTTGAAGGAATAGTGGTTCCAACAATGTTGTATGGTTGCGAGGCGTGGGCTATGGATAGAGTTGTGCGCAGGAGGATGGATGTGCTGGAAATGAGATGTTTGAGTACAATGTGTGGTGTGAGGTGGTTTGATCGAGTAAGTAACGTAAGGGTAAGAGAGATGTGTGGAAATAAAAAGAGCGTGGTTGAGAGAGCAGAAGAGGGTGTTTTGAAATGGTTTGGGCACATGGAGAGAATGAGTGAGGAAAGATTGACCAAGAGGATATATGTGTCGGAGGTGGAGGGAACGAGGAGAAGAGGGAGACCAAATTGGAGGTGGAACGATGGAGTGAAAAAGATTTTGTGTGATCGGGGCCTGAACATGCAGGAGGGTGAAAGGAGGGCAAGGAATAGAGTGAATTGGAGCGATGTGGTATACCGGGGTTGACGTGCTGTCAGTGGATTGAATCGGGGCATGTGAAGCGTCTGGGGTAAACCATGGAAAGCTGTGCAGGTATGTATATTTTGCGTGTGTGGACGTATGTATATACATGTGTATGGGGGTGGGTTGGGGGCCATTTCGTTCGTCTGTTTCCTTGCGCTACCTCGCAAACGCGGGAGACAGCGACAAAGCATAAAATAAATAATATATATATATATATCTAATATATATATATAATATATATATATATATATATATATATATATATATATATATATAATATAAATATATATATAATATATATATAATATATATATATATATTATATATATATATATATATATATATATACTTATATATATTATTTTGCTTTGTCGCTGTCTCCCGCGTTTGCGAGGTAGCGCAAGGAAATACGAAAGAAATGGCCTAACCCCCCCCCATACACATGTATATACATACACGTCCACACACGCAAATATACATACCCATACATCTAAATGTACACATATATATACACACACAGACACGTACATATATCCACATGCACACAATTCACACTGTCTGCCTTTATTCATTCCCATCGGCCACCTCGCCACACATGGAATAACATCCCCCTCCCCCCCTCATGTGTGCGAGGTAGCGCTAGGAAAAGACAACAAAGGCCCCATTCGTTGACACTCAGTCTCCAACTGTCATGCAATAATGCCCGAAACCACAGCTCCCTTTCCACATCCAGACCCCACAAACTTCATGATTTACCCCAGACGATTCCATCCCATGTTGCCCAAACCATTTCAAAACGCCTCTTCTGCTCTCTCAACCACGCTCTTTTTATTTCCACACATCTCTCTTATCCTTACTTACTTACTCGATCAAACCACCTCACACCACACTATTGTCCTCAAACAATCTCATTTCCAGCACATCCACCCTCCTGCGCACAACTATCCATAGCCCACGCCTCGCAACCATACACATTGTTGGAACCACTATTCCCTCAAACATACCCATTTTTGCTTTCCGAGATAATGTTCTCGACTTCCACACATTTTTCAAGGCTCCCAAAATTTTCGCCCCCTCCCCCACCCTATGATCCACTTCCGCTTCCATGGTTCCATCCGCTGACAGATCCACTCCCAGATATCTAAAACACTTCACTTCCTCCAGTTTTTCTCCATTCAAACTCACCTCCCAATTGACTTGACCCTCACCCCTACTGTACCTAATAACCTTGCTCTTATTCACATTTACTCTCAACTTTCTTCTTCCACACACTTTACCAAACTCAGTCACCAGCTTCTGCAGTTTCTCACATGAATCAGCCACCAGCGCTGTATCATCAGCGAACAACAATTGACTCACTTCCCAAGCTCTCTCATCCCCAACAGACTTCATACTTGCCCCTCTTTCCAGGACTCTTGCATTTACCTCCTTTACAACCCCATCCATAAACAAATTAAACAACCATGGAGACATCACACACCCCTGCCGCAAACCTACATTCACTGAGAACCAATCACTTTCCTCTCTTCCTACACGTACACATGCCTTACATCCTCGATAAAAACTTTTCACTGCTTCTAACAACTTGCCTCCCACACCATATATTCTTAATACCTTCCACAGAGCATCTCTATCAACTCTATCATATGCCTTCTCCAGATCCATAAATGCTACATACAAATCCATTTGCTTTTCTACGTATTTCTCACATACATTCTTCAAAGCAAACACCTGATCCACACATCCTCTACCACTTCTGAAACCGCACTGCTCTTCCCCAATCTGATGCTCTGTACATGCCTTCACCCTCTCAATCAATACCCTCCCATATAATTTACCAGGAATACTCAACAAACTTATACCTCTGTAATTTGAGCACTCACTCTTATCCCCTTTGCCTTTGTACAATGGCACTATGCACGCATTCCGCCAATCCTCAGGCACCTCACCATGAGTCATACATACATTAAATAACCTTACCAACCAGTCAACAATCCAGTCACCCCCTTTCTTAATAAATTCCACTGCAATACCATCCAAACCTGCTGCCTTGCCGGCTTTCATCTTCCGCAAAGCTTTTACTACCTCTTCTCTGTTTACCAAATCATTTTCCCTAACCCTCTCACTTTGCACACCACCTCGACCAAAACACCCTATATCTGCCACTCTGTCATCAGACACATTCAACAAACCTTCAAAATACTCATTCCATCTCCTTCTCACATCACCGCTACTTGTTATCACCTCCCCATTTACGCCCTTCACTGAAGTTCCCATTTGCTCCCTTGTCTTACGCACCCTATTTACCTCCTTCCAGAACATCTTTTTATTCTCCCTAAAATTTACTGATAGTCTCTCACCCCAACTCTCATTTGCCCTTTTTTTCACCTCTTGCACCTTTCTCTTGACCTCCTGTCTCTTTCTTTTATACTTCTCCCACTCAATTGCATTTTTTCCCTGCAAAAATCGTCCAAATGCCTCTCTCTTCTCTTTCACTAATACTCTTACTTCTTCATCCCACCACACACTACCCTTTCTAAACAGCCCACCTCCCACTCTTCTCATGCCACAAGCATCTTTTGCGCAATCCATCACTGATTCCCTAAATACATCCCATTCCTCCCCGACTCCCCTTACTTCCATTGTTCTCACCTTTTTCCATTCTGTACACAGTCTCTCCTGGTACTTCCCCACACAGGTCTCCTTCCCAAGCTCACTTACTCTCACCACCTTCTTCACCCCAACATTCACTCCTCTTTTCTGAAAACCCATACAAATCTTCACCTTCGGCTCCACAAGATAATGATCAGACATCCCTCCAGTTGCACCTCTCAGCACATTAACATCCAAAAGTCTCTCTTTCGCACGCCTGTCAATTAACACGTAATCCAATAACGCTCTCTGGCCATCTCTCCTACTTACATAAGTATACTTATGTATATCTCGCTTTTTAAACCAGGTATTCCCAATCATCAGTCCTTTTTCAGCACATAAATCTACAAGCTCTTCACCATTTCCATTTACAACACTGAACACCCCATGCATACCAATTATTCCCTCAACTGCCACATTACTCACCTTTGCATATATATATATATATATATATATATATATATATATATATATATATATATATATATATATATATATATATATATCACCCCTGGGGATAGGGGGAAAGAATACTTGCCACGTATTCCCTGCGTGTCGTAGAAGGCGACTAAAAGGGGAGGGAGAGGAGGGCTGGAAATCCTCCCCTCTCGTTTTTTTATTTTTTTAATTTTCCAAAAGAAGGAACAGAGAAGGGGGCCAGGTGAGGATATTCCCTCAGAGGCCCAGTCCTCTGTTCTTAACGCTACATCGCTAACGCGGGATATGGCGAATAGTTTGAAAAAGAAATATATATATATATATATATATATATATATATATATATATATATATATATATATATATATATATATATATATATATATATATATATTATTGAAGGTTTGTTGAATGTGTTTGATGATAGAGTGGCAGATATAGGGTGTTTTGGTCGAGGTGGTGTGCAAAGTGAGAGGGATAGGGAAAATGATTTGGTAAACAGAGAAGAGGTAGTAAAAGCTTTGCGGAAGATGAAAGCCGGCAAGGCAGCAGGTTTGGATGGTATTGCAGTGGAATTTATTAAAAAAGGGGGTGACTGTATTATTGACTGGTTGGTAAGGTTATTTAATGTATGTATGACTCATGGTGAGGTGCCTGAGGATTGGCGGAATGCGTGCATAGTGCCATTGTACAAAGGCAAAGGGGATAAGAGTGAGTGCTCAAATTACAGAGGTATAAGTTTGTTGAGTATTCCTGGGAAATTATATGGGAGGGTATTGATTGAGAGGGTGAAGGCATGTACAGAGCATCAGATTGGGGAAGAGCAGTGTGGTTTCAGAAGTGGTAGAGGATGTGTGGATCAGGTGTTTGCTTTGAAGAATGTATGTGAGAAATACTTAGAAAAGCAAATGGATTTGTATGTAGCATTTATGGATCTGGAGAAGGCATATGATAGAGTTGATAGAGATGCTCTGTGGAAGGTATTAAGAATATATGGTGTGGGAGGCAAGTTGTTAGAAGCAGTGAAAAGTTTTTATCGAGGATGTAAGGCATGTGTACGTGTAGGAAGAGAGGAAAGTGATTGGTTCTCAGTGAATGTAGGTTTGCGGCAGGGGTGTGTGATGTCTCCATGGTTGTTTAATTTGTTTATGGATGGGGTTGTTAGGGAGGTGAATGCAAGAGTTTTGGAAAGAGGGGCAAGTATGAAGTCTGTTGGGGATGAGAGAGCTTGGGAAGTGAGTCAGTTGTTGTTCGCTGATGATACAGCGCTGGTGGCTGATTCATGTGAGAAACTGCAGAAGCTGGTGACTGAGTTTGGTAAAGTGTGTGAAAGAAGAAAGTTAAGAGTAAATGTGAATAAGAGCAAGGTTATTAGGTACAGTAGGGTTGAGGGTCAAGTCAATTGGGAGGTAAGTTTGAATGGAGAAAAACTGGAGGAAGTAAAGTGTTTTAGATATCTGGGAGTGGATCTGGCAGCGGATGGAACCATGGAAGCGGAAGTGGATCATAGGGTGGGGGAGGGGGCGAAAATTCTGGGAGCCTTGAAGAATGTGTGGAAGTCGAGAACATTATCTCGGAAAGCAAAAATGGGTGTTTGAAGGAATAGTGGTTCCAACAATGTTGTATGGTTGCGAGGCGTGGGCTATAGATAGAGTTGTGCGCAGGAGGATGGATGTGCTGGAAATGAGATGTTTGAGTACAATGTGTGGTGTGAGGTGGTTCGATCGAGTAAGTAACGTAAGGGTAAGAGAGATGTGTGGAAATAAATAGAGCGTGGTTGAGAGAGCAGAAGAGGGTGTTTTGAAAAGGTTTGGGCACATGGAGAGAATGAGTGAGGAAAGATTGACCAAGAGGATATATGTGTCGGAGGTGGAGGGAACGAGTAGAAGTGGGAGACCAAATTGGAGGTGGAAAGATGGAGTGAAAAAGATTTTGTGTGATCGGGGCCTGAACATGCAGGAGGGTGAAAGGAGGGCAAGGAATAGAGTGAATTGGATCGATGTGGTATACCGGGGTTGACGTGCTGTCAGTGGATTGAATCAGGGCATGTGAAGCGTCTGGGGTAAACCATGGAAAGCTGTGCAGGTATGTATATTTGCGTGTGTGGACGTATATATATACATGTGTATGGGGGTGGGTTGGGCCATTTCGTTCGTCTGTTTCCTTGCGCTACCTCGCAAACGCGGGAGACAGCGACAAAGCATAAAATAAATATATATATATATATATATATATATATATATATATATATATATATATATATATATATATATATATACTTATATATATTTATTTTGCTTTGTCGCTGTCTCCCGCGTTTGCGAGGTAGCGCAAGGAAATACGAAAGAAATGGCCTAACCCACCCCCATACACATGTATATACATACACGTCCACACACGCAAATATACATACCCATACATCTAAATGTACACATATATATACACACACACACACGTACATATATCCACATGCACACAATTCACACTGTCTGCCTTTATTCATTCCCATCGCCACCTCGCCACACATGGAATAACATCCCCCTCCCCCCTCATGTGTGCGAGGTAGCGCTAGGAAAAGACAACAAAGGCCCCATTCGTTGACACTCAGTCTCCAACTGTCATGCAATAATGCCCGAAACCACAGCATCCTCTCCACATCCAGACCCCACAGAACTTTCCATGGTTTACCCCAGACGATTCACATGCCCTGATTGCCCAAACCATTTCAAAACGCCCTCTTCTGCTCTCTCAACCACGCTCTTTTTATTTCCACACATCTCTCTTACCCTTACATTACTTACTCGATCAAACCACCTCACACCACATATTGTCCTCAAACATCTCATTTCCAGCACATCCACCCTCCTGCGCACAACTATCCATAGCCCACGCCTCGCAACCATATATCACTGTTGGAACCACTATTTCTTCACACATATCCATTTTTGCTTTCCGAGATAATGTTTTCGTCTTCCACACATTCTTCAAGGCTCCCAGGATTTTCGCCCCCTCCCCCACCCTATGATTCACTTCCGATTCCATGGTTCCATCCGCTGCCAGATCCACTCCCAGATATCTAAAACACCTTACTTCCTCCAGTTTTTCTCCATTCAAACTTACCTCCCAATTGACTTGATCCTCAACCCTACTGTACCTAATAACCTTGCGCTTATTCACATTTACTCTTAACTTTCTTCTTTCACACACTTTACCAAGCTCAGTCACCAGCTTCTGCAGTTTCTCACATGAATCAGCCACCAGCGCTGTATCATCAGCGAACAACAACTGACTCACTTCCCAAGCTCTCTCATCCACAACAGACTTCATACTTGCCCCTCTTTCCAAAACTCTTGCAGTCACCTCCCTAACAACCCCATCCATAAACAAATTAAACAACCATGGAGACATCACACACCCCTGCCGCAAACCTACATTCACTGAGAACCAATCACTTTCCTCTCTTCCTACACGTACACATGCCTTACATCCTCGATAAAAACTTTTCACTGCTTCTAACAACTTGCCTCCCACACCATATATTCTTAATACCTTCCACAGAGCATCTCTATCAACTCTATCATATGCCTTCTCCAGATCCATAAATGCTACATACAAATCCATTTGCTTTTCTAAGTATTTCTCACATACATTCTTCAAAGCAAACACCTGATCCACACATCCTCTACCACTTCTGAAACCACACTGCTCTTCCCCAGTCTGATGCTCTGTACATGCCTTCACCCTCTCAATCAATACCCTCCCATATAATTTACCAGGAATACTCAACAAACTTATACCTCTGTAATTTGAGCACTCACTCTCATCCCCTTTGCCTTTGTACAATGGCACTATGCACGCATTCCGCCAATCCTCAGGCACCTCACCATGAATCATACATACATCAAATAACCTTACCAACCAGTCAACAATCCAGTCACCCCCTTTTTTAATAAATTCCACTGCAATACCATCCAAACCTGCTGCCATGCCGGCTTTCATCTTCCGCAAAGCTTTTACTACCTCTTCTCTCTCTTTACCAAATCATTTTCCCTAACCCTCTCACTTTGCACACCACCTCGACCAAAACACCCTATATCTGCCACTCTATCATCAAACACATTCAACAAACCTTCAAAATGCTCACTCCATATCCTTCTCATATCACCACTACTTGTTATCACCTCCCCATTAGCCCCCTTCACTGAAGTTCCCATTTGCTCCCTTGTCTTACGCACTTTATTTACCTCCTTCCAGAACATCTTTTTATTCTCCCTAAAATTTAATGAAACTCTCTCACCCCAACTCTCATTTGCCCTCTTTTTCACCTCTTGCACCTTTCCCTTGACCTCCTGTCTCTTTCTTTCATACATCTCCCACTCATTTGCATTTTTTCCCTGCAAAAATCCTCCAAATGCCTCTCTCTTCTCTTTCACTAATAATCTTACTTCTTCATCCCACCACTCGCTACCCTTTCTAATCAACCCACCTCCCACGCTTCTCATGCCACAAGCATCTTTTGCGCAAGCCGTCACTGCTTCCCTAAATACATCCCATTCCTCCCCTACTCCCCTTACCTCCTTTGTTCTCACCTTTTTCCATTCTGTATTCAGTCTCTCCTGGTACTTCCTCACACAAGTCTCCTTCCCAAGCTCACTCACTCTCACCACCCTCTTCACCCCAACATTCTCTCTTCTTTTCTGAAAACCCATACAAATCTTCACCTTCGGCTCCACAAGATAATGATCAGACATCCCTCCAGTTGCACCTCTCAGCACATTAACATCCAAAAGTCTCTCTTTTCACGCGCCTGTCAATTAACACGTAATCCAATAACGCTCTCTGGCCATCTCTCCTACTTACATACGTATACTTATGTATATCTCGCTTATATATATATATATATATATATATATATATATATATATATATATATATATATATATATATATATATATATATATATATATATATATACAGGGGTTGACGTGCTGTCAGTGGATTGAATCAAGGCATGTGAAGCGTCCGGGGTAAACCATGGAAAGCTGTGTAGGTATGTATATTTGCGTGTGTGGACGTGTGTATGTACATGTGTATGGGGGGGGTTGGGCCATTTCTTTCGTCTGTTTCCTTGCGCTACCTCGCAAACGCGGGAGACAGCGACAAAGTAAAAAAAAAAAAAAAAAAAAAAATATATATATATATATATATATATATATATATATATATATATATATATATATATATATATATATATATATATATATATATATATATATATATATATATATATATATATATATATATATATTGGTAAGTGACACAACAAGGGCAACTAAATACCTTTACTATAGCACGTCGACCCCTGTATAGCACATCATTCCAATTCACTCTATCCCATTCACGCCTTTCACCCCTCCTGCATGTTCAGGCCCCGATCACTCAAAATCTTTTTCACTCCATCCTTCCACCTCCAATTTGGTCTCCCACTTCTCCTCGTTCCCTCCACCTCTGACACATATATCCTCTTGGTCAATCTTTCCTCACTCATTCTCTCCATGTGACCAAACCATTTCAAAACACCCTCTTCTGCTCTCTCAATCACACCCTTTTTATTACCACACATCTCTCTTACCCTTTCATTACTTACTCGATCAAACTACCTCACCACATATTGTCCTCAAACATCTCATTTCCAGCACATCCACTTTCCTCCACACTTTGTTATAGCCCATGCCTCGCATCCATATAATATCGATGGAATTTGCTATTCCTTCAAGCATACCTACTATCGTCCTCTACACATTCTTCAGCGTTCCCAGAACTTTCGCCCCCTCCCCCACCCTGTGATTCACTTCCGCTTCCATGGTTCCATCCGCTGCCAAATCCACTCCCAGATATCTAAAACACTTCACTTCCTCCAGTTTTTCTCCATTCAAACTTACCTCCCAACTTACCTATCCCTCAACCCTGCTGAACCTCATAACTTTGCTCTTATTCACATTTATTCTTAACTTCATCCTTTCATACCCATTCAAACTTAGTCACCAACTTCTGCAGCGTCTCACTCGAATCTGCCACCAGTACTGTATCATCATCAAACAACTAACTCACTTCCCAGGCCCTCTCATCCCCAACAGACTGCAAATTCATCCCTCTCTCCAAAACTCTTGCATTTACCTCCCACCCTGATCACCCATTCATAAACAAATTGAACAACTATGGAGACATTGTACACCCCCGCTGTAGACCTTCCTTCACTTGAAATAATTTACTCTCCTCCTACTCGTACACATGCCTTACATCCATGATCAAACGTCATACTGTTTCTCCTTCCACAGTGCCTTCTCCAGATCCATACCACATACAAATCCGTCCGTTTCTCTAAGTACTTTTCACACATTTTCTTTACAGCAGACACTTGATCCACACATCCTCTACCACTTTTGAAACCACATTGCTCCTCTCTAATCTGATGCTCTGTACATTTCTTTGCCCTTTCAATCAATACCCTTCCATGCAACTTAAAAGGGTGACTCAAAAACTTAGACCTCTGTTGTTGCATTACTCACCTTTATGCCCCTTGTCATTACACAATGGCATTATACATGCATTCCTCCGGTCCTCAGGCACTTCACCATGAACCACACATACAATGAAAATCCTAACTTAGCAATCAACTACACAGTCACCCCATTTCTTAAAAAGTTCATCTGCAATATCCAATCTAGCCGCCTTGCCGTGTTTCATCTTAGATAAGCATTTCACCACCTCATCTCTCTTGACCAAACCATTCTCCATTATTCTCTCTCTTCACACATCACCACAACCACATCGAAAAAGTCCTTCATAACACACTCCATCTCCTCCTCACTCCACATCGAAAAAGTCCTTCATAACACACTCCATCTCCTCCTCACTCCATCACTACTTGTTATCACTTCCCCTTTGCCTACCATCTCCGATGTTCCCAATTGTTCTCATGTTTGTTTTTTTTTTCGCATATCAGCAACTTCCTAAAACATCTTCCTGATCCTCCTTAAAGTTTACTGACTCTCGCTCATCCCAGCTCTCATTTGCCCCAACCCCTGCACCTTCCTTTTAAGTACCATCCAAACGCTTCTTTTATTCTCTTTCACTAAACAACTTTACTTCTTCATCCCACCACTCGCTAATCTGCCCACCTCCCACGCTTCTCATGCCACATGCATCTTTTGCGCAAGCCATCACTGCTTCCCCAGATACCTCAGTTCCCCAACCACTACCCTTGCTTCCTCTGCCATTCCACACTCAATCTCTCCTGGTATTTCTTCATATAGTCTCTTTTTCAAACTCACTACTCTCACCACTCTCTTCTCCCCGACATTGTTTCCTCTTTTCCTAAAACCTCTACGTATCATCACCCTCGCCTGCACAAGATAGCGATCAGACATCCCACCAGCTGCCCCTCTCAGCACATCACATTCAGATGTCTCTCTTTTACGCGCCTATCAGTTAACATGGAATCTAATAATGCTCGCCAGCCATCTCTCCTACTCACATACGTATACTTGTGTATGCCCCTCTTTTCAAACCAAGTATTCCCAATCACACAGCAACACACAACTGCACAAGCTGTTCATCATTTCCAATCATGATACTGAATACCCCATGTCCCCCACTGCCACCCTCAACTGCCACATTACTCACTTCGCACTTGAATCATCCATCACTAAAACTCGCTCTCTTGCATCACAACTGTAGAGTCACTCAGTTGCTCCCAAAGCACTTTCCTCTCACGACTTTTCTACTCATGACCGGTGCATAGGAACTAACAATCACCCATCTCTCTCCATCCACTTTCATTCTTACCCACATCAGCCTGGAAATCACTTCTTTACATTCTTTCACACACTTCCACAACCTCATGTTTCAGTAGTAGTGCTACTCCTTCCTTAGCTCTTGTCCTCTCACTAACCCCTGACTTTACTCCCAAGACATTCCCCCCAAACCACTCTTCCCCTTTACCCTTGAGCTTCGTTTCACTCAGAGCCAAAACATCCAGGCTCCTTTCCTCAAACATACTACTTATCTCTCCTTTTTTCTCATCTTGGTTACATCCACACACATTTAGACACCCCACTCTGAGCCTTCGAGGAGGATGAGCACTCCCCGCGTGACTCCTTCTTCTGTTTCCCCTTTTAGAAAGTTAAAACACAAGGAGGGGAGGGCTTTCCAGCCCCCCGCTCCCGTCCTCTTTAGTCGCCTTCTACTACACGTGAGGAATACGAAGGTAGAATTCTTTCTCCCCTACTCCAGGGATATAAATATTTATATGAGCCAGATACCCATATAACAATCTATCCCGAGGGGATAATAAGCAGCTGGGTTGGCTGTGGGGAGACTGCCGGCCGCAGATTCGAACCCTGGCTTTGTAGTTTGTTGCTCGACGAAACTGTACTCCTTTTCGTCCACTAAAAGATTCTTGGTGTCACTGAGAGGTTTGGGCTCAACTGTATAACATGATTTCTTTGCTAACTTAAGAGATTTATCAATGAAAGATCTAGGGTACTTTAACTTAGATCCAATAGAATATATCTTCTCAAACTCATCATCAAACCTGCCATTGACACCAAGAATCTTTTAGTTCTCCCTTTTAATAATAATTTCACTTTACTTCCCATGTTGCTTAAATCCTTTAATGTAAATGTTGCCTTCAGCAACAATAATACTATAAAGAATATCTTAATCAGGAATTCACCAGAAAACTCTCCTGGATGCATCTATAAAGTACCATGTAGAAATTGTGATAAGTTTTATGTTGGGCAGACTGGTAAGGATCTTTTTGGTAGATTGAAGCAACATAAATATAGTATAAGAACGGGACAAGAATCAAATGCCTTGTTTAATCACGTTTAAAAACTATGATCATTGTATTGACCGGAGTAATGCCATCTCAGTTATTAACTCTAGCTCTATTACACAACGAAAAATATCATTGAATCTTCTATTATCAAATACACAAAGAATTATAATCTTAATATTAGTGATGGTCTATATAAATGAGATAACTTTATTGTTGATAAAATTTGTAAAATGATAAGTTTATGAACGCTCGTTGTCTGTCTTGGACAATCGTATGTTTACCAAATGGCGTCCTAGCTTCGTCTCTTCGATGTATATCAACTGACTGTTATATTTCTCTCCTGTGTCTCCCCTGATGTGATTATTACACGAAAGTGCACTTGGGAACTTATCGTGTTTCATTTTCCCCGTGGACTCATAGAAATATCTTGATCACGCGCAAAATTGTGATCCTTTCTAATCATATATATATATATATATATATATATATATATATATATATATATATATATATATATATATATGAAGTCTGTTGGGGATGAGAGAGCTTCGGAAGTGAGTCAGTTGTTGTTCGCTGATGATACAGCGCTGGTGGCTGATTCATGTGAGAAACTGCAGAAGCTGGTGACTGAGTTTGGTAAAGTGTGTGGAAGAAGAAAGTTAAGAGTAAATGTGAATAAGAGCAAGGTTATTAGGTACAGTAGGGTTGAGGGTCAAGTCAATTGGGTGGTGAGTTTGAATGGAGAAAAACTGGAGGAAGTGAAGTGTTTTAGATATCTGGGAGTGGATCTGGCAGCGGATGGAACCATGGAAGCGGAAGTGGATCATAGGGTGGGGGAGGGGGCGAAAATTCTGGGGGCCTTGAAGAATGTGTGGAAGTCGAGAACATTATCTCGGAAAGCAAAAATGGGTATGTTTGAAGGAATAGTGGTTCCAACAATGTTGTATGGTTGCGAGGCGTGGGCTATGGATAGAGTTGTGCGCAGGAGGATGGATGTGCTGGAAATGAGATGTTTGAGGACAATGTGTGGTGTGAGGTGGTTTGATCGAGTGAGTAACGTAAGGGTAAGAGAGATGTGTGGAAATAAAAAGAGCGTGGTTGAGAGAGCAGAAGAGGGTGTTTTGAAGTGGTTTGGGCACATGGAGAGAATGAGTGAGGAAAGATTGACCAAGAGGATATATGTGTCGGAGGTGGAGGGAACGAGGAGAAGAGGGAGACCAAATTGGAGGTGGAAAGATGGAGTGAAAAAGATTTTGTGTGATCGGGGCCTGAACATGCAGGAGGGTGAAAGGAGGGCAAGGAATAGAGTGAATTGGAGCGATGTGGTATACCGGGGTTGACGTGCTGTCAGTGGATTGAATCAAGGTATGTGAAGCGTCTGGGGTAAACCATGGAAAGTTGTGTAGGTATGTATATCTGCGTGTGTGGACGTATGTATATACATGTGTATGGGGGGGGTTGGGCCATTTCTTTCGTCTGTTTCCTTGCGCTACCTCGCAAACGCGGGAGACAGCGACAAAGTATAATAAATAATATATATATAGGGGATAGGGGATTAAGAATACTTCCCACGTATTCCCTGCGTGTCGTAGAAGGCGACTAAAAGGGGAGGGAGCGGGGGGCTGGAAATCCTCCCCTCTCTTTTTTTTTTTTTTTTTAATTTTCCAAAAGAAGGAACAGAGGGGGCCAGGTGAGGATATTCCAAAAAAGGCCCAATCCTCTGTTCTTAACGCTACCTCGCTATCGCGGGAAACGGCGAATAGTATGAAAAAAAAAAAAAAAAAAAAAAATATATATATATATATATATATATATATATATATATATATATATATATATTTTTTTTTTTTTTTTTTTTGCTTTGTCGCTGTCTCCCGCGACATATATATATATATATATATATATATATATATATATTATATATATATATATATATATATATATATATATATATATATATATCACCTGGACGCGGAAGCTGATTATAAAATGTATTTACATCTAAATCATGCAAATTACCGTAATTCCGGAGTGAGTGGCAATTACCGATCATAATGACATACAAATCACTAATTAGTGACAATATTTCTTTCTGGAGGAGATAACTGGATAATGAACATAACGGATAAACAAGGAAAGTTAATTCTACCTGCATTATCAAAGAAGAAAAGTTATCTTCAATGAAAAATTAACAGTTGAGACTCAATAAATGAAAACACATTCACACATAACACATTAATGACCACAACTACATTACACCACACATTAATGACCACAACTACATTACACCACACATTAATGACCACAACTACATTACACCACACATTAATGACCACAACTACATTACACCACACATTAATGACCACAACTACATTACACCACACATTAATGACCACAACTACATTACACCACACATTAATGACGTCACATACACAGCATGATAATGACGTCACATACATACATACCACATTAATGACATCAGAATCATAATTTCCAGACACAGAAAGTTGCTACATTATAAATAACCTGGTCACAGACCATCACGTCTTGTGTTATCTGTCCTTCCCATGTACTGTCCTCCAGCAGATAACCTGGTCATAGACCATCAGGTCTAGTGTTATCTGTCCTTCATATGTACTGTCCTCCAGCAGATAACCTGGTCATAGACCATCAGGTCTTGTGTTATCTGTCTTTCCCATGTACTGTCCTCCAGCAGATAACCTGGTCATAGACCATCAGGTCTTGTGTTATCTGTCCTTCCCATGTACTGTCCTCCAGCAGATAACCTGGTCATAGACCATCAGGTCTTGTGTTATCTGTCCTTCCCATGTACTGTCCTCCAGCAGATAACCTGGTCATAGACCATCAGGTCTTGTGTTATCTGTCCTTCCCATGTACTGTCCTCCAGCAGATAACCTGGTCATAGACCATCAGGTCTTGTGTTATCTGTCCTTCCCATGTACTGTCCTCCAGCAGATAACCTGGTCATAGACCATCAGGTCTTGTGTTATCTGCCCTTCCCATGTACTGTCCTCCAGCAGATAACCTGGTCATAGACCATCAGGTCTTGTGTTATCTGTCCTTCCCATGTACTGTCCTCCAGCAGATAACCTGGTCACAGACCATCAGGTCTTGTGTTATCTGTCCTTCCCATGTACTGTCCTCCAGCAGATAACCTGGTCATAGACCATCAGGTCTAGTGTTATCTGTCCTTCATATGTACTGTCCTCCAGCAGATAACCTGGTCATAGACCATCAGGTCTTGTGTTATCTGTCCTTCCCATGTACTGTCCTCCAGCAGATAACCTGGTCATAGACCATCAGGTCTTGTGTTATCTGTCCTTCCCATGTACTGTCCTCCAGCAGATAACCTGGTCATAGACCATCAGGTCTTGTGTTATCTGTCCCTACCATGTACTGTCCTCCAGCAGATAACCTGGTCATAGACCATCAGGTCTTGTGTTATCTGTCCCTTCCCATGTACTGTCCTCCAGCAGATAACCTGGTCATAGACCATCAGGTCTTGTGTTATCTGTCCTTCCCATGTACTGTCCTCCAGCAGATAACCTGGTCATAGACCATCAGGTCTTGTGTTATCTGTCCTTCACATGTACTGTCCTCCAGCAGATAACCTGGTCACAGACCATCAGGTCTTGTGTTATCTGTCCTTCCCATGTACTGTCCTCCAGCAGATAACCTGGTCATAGACCATCAGGTCTTGTGTTATCTGTCCTTCCCATGTACTGTCCTCCAGCAGATAACCTGGTCATAGACCATCAGGTCTTGTGTTATCTGTCCTTCCCATGTACTGTCCTCCAGCAGATAACCTGGTCATAGACCATCAGGTCTTGTGTTATCTGTCCTTCCCATGTACTGTCCTCCAGCAGATAACCTGGTCATAGACCATAAGGTCTACGACGGTACGACCCTTGAACAAGACGGTACGACCCTTGAACAGGACGGTACGACCCTTGAGCATGACGGTACGACCCTTGAGCACAACGGTACGACCGTTGACCACGACGGTACGATCCTTGAGTATGAAATCCTGGCCTTTTGAATTAACCCTTAAGGGTCAGATTAAAGGCCAGATCACACTACCCAGGGTCGTACCGTCGTACCCGAGGGTCGTGCCGTCGTCCTCCAGGTGACAACACAAGTCACCACACACGACCCTGTCTCTACCCTCGTCTGAAACCATGACCCTTGACCTGGGTCACCAGGGTCGTTCGTCCCTTAGTAGGCACTGTCCAGTGGAAGGGTCCTGGGTCGTTGTGCTACTAACAACACCACGGGTTGTAGTGCCACTAACAACACGACGGGTCGTTGTGCCACTAACAACACCACAGGTTGTAGTGCCACTAACAACACCACGGGTTGTAGTGCCACTAACAACACGACGGGTCGTTGTGCCACTAACAACACGACGGGTCGTTGTGCTACTAACAACACGACGGGTTGTAGTGCCACTAACAACACCACAGGTCGTTGTGCCACTAACAACACCACGGGTCGTTGTGCCACTAACAACACGACAGGTCGTTGTGCCACTAACAACACCACGGGTCGTTGTGCCACTAACAACACCACGGGGCGTTGTGCCACTACAACACCACAGGTCGTTGTGCCACTAACAACACCACGGGTCGTTGTGCCACTAACAACATCGACAGGTCGTTGTGCCACTAACAACACCACGGTCCCTGTGCCACTAACAACACCACGGGTCGTTGTGCACAACAACACGACAGTGTTGTTGTGCCACTAAAACACGACAGGTCGTTGTGCCACTAACAACCGACGGTCGTTGTGCTACTAACAACACGACGGTTGTAGTGCCACTAACAACCCCACGGGTCGTTGTGCCACTAACAACACCACGGGTCGTTGTCCCACTAACAACACGACGGTCGTGTGCCAATAAAAACCCGAGGGGTTTCGTTGTGCCACTAACAACACACGGGTCGTTGTGCCACTAACAAAAACCGACGGGTCTTTGGGTGCCACTAACAACACGACGGGTCGTTGTGCCAATAACAACAGACGTCGTTGTCCCACTAACAACCGACGGGTCGTTATGCCACTAACAACACGAAGGTCGTTTTTGGGTTTAAAAAATCCTCTCTAGTAACCCCTTTTTTTGCGACTTACTTAAACACAGGGATTAATGAGTTACAGTAATCCTACTGGATAAATCCCTTCCTAATCCTACGGGAAATAAATCCCTTCCATAACCCTACGGAAAACCTTCATAACCCTACTGGATAAATCCCTTCCATTATCCTATGTTTAAATCCCCCCTCTCCCTCATAATCCCAATCCCCCCCAATCCCCCCCTCCCCCCACAATCCCCCCCACAATCCCCATCCCCCCAATTCCCATCTCCCACACCCCCTCCCTCCATAATCCCCATTCTCCCCCCCCAAAATCACATGACAAGGATAAAATATGATTACATTATCCCCACCGGTTATCTCCCCCCGAGTGACTTACCTGCGCTTTTCCTTTAAAAACAAAGGGTTTTTTTATAATCACTAATCCCCCCCGAATTTAAACCCTTCCTGTAACCTACCTGCACAAAAACTTTTATGCAAGGATTACATATAAATTTCATTAATCCTAACCCGGGTAAAGTAACTTACCTGCGCTTGCTTTTTTTTCAAGAGGGGTTAAATTACCTCACAATAATCCTATGAATAATCCCCCCCCGTGTCACTTCCCGTGGCAGGCCCACCATGACGATCAAAATCCAGTGTAACATCCAAAAATCACTGCGACAGTGGGGCCCCTTTTTGCCGGTCTGGGGGGGGAGAGAAATCCTTCCCCGTAATTAGCAGTGAACCAGGGCCCCGATCACTGCACCAAAGGTGACGAGGTAGTTAGCAGTGAACCGGCCCCGATCACCGCCCCCCCCAGTGACGGGATAGTAGTTGCAGTAACCAGGCCTCGATCACTGCCCCGCGACGGTGATCAGGTAGTTAGCAGTGAACCAGGCCTCGGGTCACTGCCACCCGCTGACGGTGAACAGGTAGCGAGCAGTGAACCAGGCCCCAAACACGGCCCCCCCAGCCACGTGACGAGGTGTTTGCAGTGAACCAGGCCTCGATCATGCCCACCAGCTTTTACGGTGGGCTGAGGTAGTTAGCAGTGAACCAGGCCCCGACACTGCCCCCTCCGTGATCAGGTAGTTTGCAGTGAACCAGCCTCGATCATGCCCCAGCTCAAAAAGGTGACTGGGAGTTAGCAAAAAACCCGGCCCCGATCACCCCCACCAAAATTCACGGGGACGAGGTGGTTGCAGTGAACCAGGCCTCGATCCTGCCACCAAGTCACGGTGATGGAGGTAGTGAAACGGACCAGGCCTCGATCACTGGCCCCCACGACGGGATCAAAGGGAGTTGCAGGAACCCGCCTCGATCACTGCCACCAGTCACGGTGCGAGTAGTGAGCAGTGGGAAACCCGGCCTCGATCACTGGCCACCATCCGTGACGAGGTGGTTACAGTGAAACCCGGCCCCCACTGGCCCCCAGCGACGGTGATCAGGTAGTTGCAGTGAACCAGGCTCGATCACCGCCACAGCTCACGGTGACGAGGTGTGAGCGGGAAACCCGGCCTCGATCCCCGCCCCCAGTCACGGTGACGAGGTTTGTGAGCAGTGAACCGGCCTCGATCACTGCCCCACTGACGTGACGAGAAAATGGTTCACTCTACGTAGACATCCCACACGACCCCAAAACCAGGAATCAACAGGATACTGATGGATGTATAAATACATTCACTAATGTATTACGAAGCATGACGGATGTATAAATACATTCACTGATGTATTCGAGCATGTAACGTAAATGATAAAATATTTAAATATTAAGGACAAATTATCTTGCATTATACCCACACCTTTGTGAGAGGGGTTAAAAGACCCCTGTTAGATTACAAAAGCCTTTAAAATTTCCCTACTTACTGTAACTGTATATATCCCAATGAAAAATTTAAACCCTACTTGTTAACTGAAATATATCCCATGTTAAATTAACCACTTCTTTTAAACTGTATAAAACCATTTTAAAATCAACCAACTTATGTAAACTTTTTATATCAATGTTTAAATTAACCTAGTTACTTTAAATGTATTATATGCCAGTTAAATCAACCTACTTACTTTAAACCCCTGATTATCCCCCATGTTAAAATTTAACCTACTTATGATAACTGATTATATGCCATTCTAAATTTAAAACCGAGCTTACTGTTAACTGTATCATATCCCAAAGTTAACTAACCTAGCTAATTGTTGTATCAAAATCCATGTTAAATAACCTAGCTAATGTTTTTATCGTAATCCATGTAAACAAACCCTGCAAACTGTTAATGTTATATGCATTTTAAGTACAATGGTTGGCCCTACCTAAACTCAGCTGTTGTTTAATAGAGTACCGCCTCTCTTAACATCAGGGGCCCCGTTGAATACACCCCCAAAATAAATCCACTTCTAAATACATTAGTTAATGTGAATCTTTTGTTTAATGTTAAATGCAATACATCCAGCTAATAAAAGTATGTTAATGCTAAATAGTGGGTCACTGCTGAAAGTAAATTTGGGGACAAACGAAAGGTTCGAGCACCCGTTAGATACAGTAAGTGCACTTCTAGGGGACCCAGTCAATGTTAACACACTGGTTTACTGCTAGACATAGGTCACCTTAAACACATTGGGTCACTACTGGAAAAAATCATATCACTGCTGAACCCAGAGTTCACTGTGAAAACTTAAAGGGCCCCGTTAAACCCCACTGTGCGCCCGGGTGAAACACATCGGTCACTGTGAATCCATTGTCACTGTGAAAACATCAGGTCCCCTGTTGAACCCCGTGTTCATGCTAACATATCAGGTCCCCAATGACCCAGTGGTCACTGCTGAAAAATCAGGTCACTGATAAACCTAGAGTTTCAAAGGGTGAAACACATAAAATCACTGCCGAAAACCAGTGGTTTTACTGCGAAACCAAAATCAGTCACTGTAAAAACCCCTGGTTACTGCTGAAAACATCAAGCCCCTGTGAACCCCGTGGTTCACTGCTGAAAACATCAGGTCAAATGTAAAACCCCGTGTTCACTGCTTTTAAACACTTCATGCACGTTGAACCCAGTGGTTCACTGCTAAAAACATCAAAATCCCTGCACGTTCACTGCTGGAAAAACATCAGGTTTACTGGTAAACAGATTCTTTGTATTGGCAGTTTCTGGTAAGCCCTGCTCCGGACCTGCCTTCACAAAAACCCCCATCGTCCCCACCCTTGCTTCTCTCATGTCCAAAATTGTGACTGCAAGGTCCCAAAAGGGGTTTTTGGGGTATGAGGGGGTGTGCTGGAGGCTGGGGGTGCTGCTGTTTCCTGCGGACCCGGGGTTTCCGCCGGGAATGGATGAAGGCAACAAATAGAATCGTACTGTTTAAATGTATATGTCTATAGTTAATAAAATTTTTATGGGCTGTTTTTAATTTATTAAAATATATATATATATATTATTATAAAAATAAAATTTTATATAATATTTATTATAAAAAGTGATTGGTTTTTCAGTGAATGTGGTTTGCGGCGGGGTGTGATGTCCCCATGGTTGTTTTAAATTTTTTTTTATGGATGGGTTGTTAGGGAGGTAAATGCAAAGTCCTGGAAAGGGGGCAAGTATAAATTGTTGGGGTGAGAGAGCTTTGGGAAGTGAGTCATTTTTTTTCGCTGAAAGTACGCGCTGTTGGTGAAATTTATGTGAGAAACTGCAGAAGCGGACTGAGTTTGGTAAAGTGTGTGGAAAAGAAAAATAAAAGTAAATGTGAATGAGCAAGGTTATTAGGTACAGTAGGGTTGAGGGTCAAGTCAATTGGGTGGTGAGTTTGAATGGAGAAAAACTGGAGGAAGTGAAGTGTTTTAGATATCTGGAGTGGATCTGGCAGCGGATGGAACCATGGAAGCGGAAGTGGATCATAGGGTGGGGGAGGGGGCGAAAATTCTGGGGGCCTTGAAGAATGTGTGGAAGTCGAGAACATTATCTCGGAAAGCAAAAATGGGTATGTTTGAAGGAATAGTGGTTCCAACAATGTTGTATGGTTGCGAGGCGTGGGCTATGGATAGAGTTGTGCGCAGGAGGATGGATGTGCTGGAAATGAGATGTTTGAGGACAATGTGTGGTGTGAGGTGGTTTGATCGAGTGAGTAACGTAAGGGTAAGAGAGATGTGTGGAAATAAAAAGAGCGTGGTTGAGAGAGCAGAAGAGGGTGTTTTGAAGTGGTTTGGGCACATGGAGAGAATGAGTGAGGAAAGATTGACCAAGAGGATATATGTGTCGGAGGTGGAGGGAACGAGGAGAAGAGGGAGACCAAATTGGAGGTGGAAAGATGGAGTGAAAAAGATTTTGTGTGATCGGGGCCTGAACATGCAGGAGGGTGAAAGGAGGGCAAGGAATAGAGTGAATTGGAGCGATGTGGTATACCGGGGTTGACGTGCTGTCAGTGGATTGAATCAAGGTATGTGAAGCGTCTGGGGTAAACCATGGAAAGTTGTGTAGGTATGTATATCTGCGTGTGTGGACGTATGTATATACATGTGTATGGGGGGGGTTGGGCCATTTCTTTCGTCTGTTTCCTTGCGCTACCTCGCAAACGCGGGAGACAGCGACAAAGTATAATAAATAATATATATATAGGGGATAGGGGATTAAGAATACTTCCCACGTATTCCCTGCGTGTCGTAGAAGGCGACTAAAAGGGGAGGGAGCGGGGGGCTGGAAATCCTCCCCTCTCTTTTTTTTTTTTTTTTTAATTTTCCAAAAGAAGGAACAGAGGGGGCCAGGTGAGGATATTCCAAAAAAGGCCCAATCCTCTGTTCTTAACGCTACCTCGCTATCGCGGGAAACGGCGAATAGTATGAAAAAAAAAAAAAAAAAAAAAAATATATATATATATATATATATATATATATATATATATATATATATATATTTTTTTTTTTTTTTTTTTGCTTTGTCGCTGTCTCCCGCGACATATATATATATATATATATATATATATATATATATATATATATATATATATATATATATATATATATATATATATATATATCACCTGGACGCGGAAGCTGATTATAAAATGTATTTACATCTAAATCATGCAAATTACCGTAATTCCGGAGTGAGTGGCAATTACCGATCATAATGACATACAAATCACTAATTAGTGACAATATTTCTTTCTGGAGGAGATAACTGGATAATGAACATAACGGATAAACAAGGAAAGTTAATTCTACCTGCATTATCAAAGAAGAAAAGTTATCTTCAATGAAAAATTAACAGTTGAGACTCAATAAATGAAAACACATTCACACATAACACATTAATGACCACAACTACATTACACCACACATTAATGACCACAACTACATTACACCACACATTAATGACCACAACTACATTACACCACACATTAATGACCACAACTACATTACACCACACATTAATGACCACAACTACATTACACCACACATTAATGACCACAACTACATTACACCACACATTAATGACGTCACATACACAGCATGATAATGACGTCACATACATACATACCACATTAATGACATCAGAATCATAATTTCCAGACACAGAAAGTTGCTACATTATAAATAACCTGGTCACAGACCATCACGTCTTGTGTTATCTGTCCTTCCCATGTACTGTCCTCCAGCAGATAACCTGGTCATAGACCATCAGGTCTAGTGTTATCTGTCCTTCATATGTACTGTCCTCCAGCAGATAACCTGGTCATAGACCATCAGGTCTTGTGTTATCTGTCTTTCCCATGTACTGTCCTCCAGCAGATAACCTGGTCATAGACCATCAGGTCTTGTGTTATCTGTCCTTCCCATGTACTGTCCTCCAGCAGATAACCTGGTCATAGACCATCAGGTCTTGTGTTATCTGTCCTTCCCATGTACTGTCCTCCAGCAGATAACCTGGTCATAGACCATCAGGTCTTGTGTTATCTGTCCTTCCCATGTACTGTCCTCCAGCAGATAACCTGGTCATAGACCATCAGGTCTTGTGTTATCTGTCCTTCCCATGTACTGTCCTCCAGCAGATAACCTGGTCATAGACCATCAGGTCTTGTGTTATCTGCCCTTCCCATGTACTGTCCTCCAGCAGATAACCTGGTCATAGACCATCAGGTCTTGTGTTATCTGTCCTTCCCATGTACTGTCCTCCAGCAGATAACCTGGTCACAGACCATCAGGTCTTGTGTTATCTGTCCTTCCCATGTACTGTCCTCCAGCAGATAACCTGGTCATAGACCATCAGGTCTAGTGTTATCTGTCCTTCATATGTACTGTCCTCCAGCAGATAACCTGGTCATAGACCATCAGGTCTTGTGTTATCTGTCTTTCCCATGTACTGTCCTCCAGCAGATAACCTGGTCATAGACCATCAGGTCTTGTGTTATCTGTCCTTCACATGTACTGTCCTCCAGCAGATAACCTGGTCATAGACCATCAGGTCTTGTGTTATCTGTCCCTACCATGTACTGTCCTCCAGCAGATAACCTGGTCATAGACCATCAGGTCTTGTGTTATCTGTCCCTACCATGTACTGTCCTCCAGCAGATAACCTGGTCATAGACCATCAGGTCTTGTGTTATCTGTCCTTCCCATGTACTGTCCTCCAGCAGATAACCTGGTCATAGACCATCAGGTCTTGTGTTATCTGTCCTTCACATGTACTGTCCTCCAGCATATAACCTGGTCACAGACCATCAGGTCTTGTGTTATCTGTCCTTCCCATGTACTGTCCTCCAGCAGATAACCTGGTCATAGACCATCAGGTCTTGTGTTATCTGTCCTTCCCATGTACTGTCCTCCAGCAGATAACCTGGTCATAGACCATCAGGTCTTGTGTTATCTGTCCTTCCCATGTACTGTCCTCCAGCAGATAACCTGGTCATAGACCATCAGGTCTTGTGTTATCTGTCCTTCCCATGTACTGTCCTCCAGCAGATAACCTGGTCATAGACCATAAGGTCTACGACGGTACGACCCTTGAACAAGACGGTACGACCCTTGAACAGGACGGTACGACCCTTGAGCATGACGGTACGACCCTTGAGCACAACGGTACGACCGTTGACCACGACGGTACGATCCTTGAGTATGAAATCCTGGCCTTTTGAATTAACCCTTAAGGGTCAGATTAAAGGCCAGATCACACTACCCAGGGGTCGTACCGTCGTACCCGAGGGTCGTGCCGTCGTCCTCCAGGTGACAACACAAGTCACCACACACGACCCTGTCTCTACCCTCGTCTGAAACCATGACCCTTGACCTGGGTCACCAGGGTCGTTCGTCCCTTAGTAGGCACTGTCCAGTGGAAGGGTCCTGGGTCGTTGTGCTACTAACAACACCACGGGTTGTAGTGCCACTAACAACACGACGGGTCGTTGTGCCACTAACAACACCACAGGTTGTAGTGCCACTAACAACACCACGGGTTGTAGTGCCACTAACAACACGACGGGTCGTTGTGCCACTAACAACACGACGGGTCGTTGTGCTACTAACAACACGACGGGTTGTAGTGCCACTAACAACACCACAGGTCGTTGTGCCACTAACAACACCACGGGTCGTTGTGCCACTAACAACACGACAGGTCGTTGTGCCACTAACAACACCACGGGTCGTTGTGCCACTAACAACACCACGGGTCGTTGTGCCACTAACAACACCACAGGTCGTTGTGCCACTAACAACACCACGGGTCGTTGTGCCACTAACAACACGACAGGTCGTTGTGCCACTAACAACACCACGGGTCGTTGTGCCACTAACAACACCACGGGTCGTTGTGCCACTAACAACACGACAGGTCGTTGTGCCACTAACAACACGACAGGTCGTTGTGCCACTAACAACACGACGGGTCGTTGTGCTACTAACAACACGACGGGTTGTAGTGCCACTAACAACACCACAGGTCGTTGTGCCACTAACAACACCACGGGTCGTTGTGCCACTAACAACACGACGGGTCGTTGTGCCACTAACAACACGACGGGTCGTTGTGCCACTAACAACACGACGGGTCGTTGTGCCACTAACAACACGACGGGTCGTTGTGCCACTAACAACACGACGGGTCGTTGTGCCACTAACAACACGACGGGTCGTTGTGCCACTAACAACACGACGGGTCGTTATGCCACTAACAACACGACAGGTCGTTCATGGATTTAGTAATCCTCTCTAGATAATCCCTTTATTGCGACTTACTTAAACCACAGCGGGATTACATGAGATTACAGTAATCCTACTGGATAAATCCCTTCCATAATCCTACTGGATAAATCCCTTCCATAATCCTACTGGATAAATCCCTTCCATAATCCTACTGGATAAATCCCTTCCATAATCCTACTGGATAAATCCCTTCCATAATCCTACTGGATAAATCCCTTCCATAATCCTACTGGATAAATCCCTTCCATAATCCTACTGGATAAATCCCTTCCATAATCCTACTGGATAAATCCCTTCCATAATCCTCACCTGCACCAATCTTTGTGAGAGGATTACTCTCGACGACAAAACAATGTAATCCTACCTAATAAATCCCTTTCTTAGAATTTAATTCCGCCAACCTTTACGACAAGGATTACTTATGATTACATTAATCCTACCGGATTAATCCCTTCCCTGTAACGGATCTACGCCAATCTACATGACAAGGATTACATATGATTACATTAATCCTACCGGATTAATCTCTCCCGAGTGACTTACCTGCGCTTGCCTTTATAACAAGAGGGATTACTTATAATCACATTAATCCCACCCGAATTAATCCCTTCCCTGTAACCTTACCTGCACTAGCTTTTATGACAAGGATTACATATAATTACATTAATCCTACCGGATAATGTAACTTACCTGCGCTTGCCTTTATGACAAGAGGGATTACTTACACTCACATTAATCCTACTGAATTAATCCCTTCCCGTGTCACTTACCTGTGCCAGGCCCACCATGACGATCAATATGCCAGTGTAACATCCAAAAATCACTGCTGACAGTGGCCACTCGCCGGTCTGGGGGAGGAGGAGAAAGTACCTTCAGTAATTAGCAGTGAACCAGGCCTCGATCACTGCCACCACGGTGACGAGGTAGTTAGCAGTGAACCAGGCCTCGATCACCGCCACCAGCTGACGGTGATCAGGTAGTTAGCAGTGAACCAGGCCTCGATCACTGCCACCAGCTGACGGTGATCAGGTAGTTAGCAGTGAACCAGGCCTCGATCACTGCCACCAGCTGACGGTGATCAGGTAGCGAGCAGTGAACCAGGCCTCGATCACTGCCACCAGCTCACGGTGACGAGGTGGTTAGCAGTGAACCAGGCCTCGATCACTGCCACCAGCTCACGGTGACTGAGGTAGTTAGCAGTGAACCAGGCCTCGATCACTGCCACCAGCTCACGGTGATCAGGTAGTTAGCAGTGAACCAGGCCTCGATCACTGCCACCAGCTCACGGTGACTGAGGTAGTTAGCAGTGAACCAGGCCTCGATCACCGCCACCAGTTCACGGTGACGAGGTGGTTAGCAGTGAACCAGGCCTCGATCACTGCCACCAGCTCACGGTGATGGAGGTAGTGAGCAGTGAACCAGGCCTCGATCACTGCCACCAGCTGACGGTGATCAGGTAGTTAGCAGTGAACCAGGCCTCGATCACTGCCACCAGCTCACGGTGACGAGGTAGTGAGCAGTGAACCAGGCCTCGATCACTGCCACCAGCTCACGGTGACGAGGTGGTTAGCAGTGAACCAGGCCTCGATCACTGCCACCAGCTGACGGTGATCAGGTAGTTAGCAGTGAACCAGGCCTCGATCACCGCCACCAGCTCACGGTGACGAGGTAGTGAGCAGTGAACCAGGCCTCGATCACCGCCACCAGCTCACGGTGACGAGGTAGTGAGCAGTGAACCAGGCCTCGATCACTGCCACCAGCTGACGGTGACGAGAGATGTGTGTTCACTGCTACAGTAGACAGTCACACACGACACGACCAGACACAGGAATACAACAGGATGACTGATGGATGTATAAATACATTCACTAATGTATTACGAAGCATGACGGATGTATGAATACATTCACTGATGTATTACGAAGCATGTAACTGTATAATGATGAATATATTAAATATTAAGGACAAAATTTATCTTGCATTATACACCACATCCTTTGTGAGAGAGTTAAGACGCCCTGTTAGATATACATAAAGCCTTGTTAAATTACCCTACTTACTGTTAACTGTATTATATGCCATGTTAAATTAACCTAGCTTAGTTAACTGTATCATATACCATGTTAAATTAACCAAGCTTACTGTTAACTGTATTATATGCCATGTTAAATCAACCAACTTACTGTTAACTGTATTATATGCAATGTTAAATTAACCTAGCTTACTTTTAATTGTATTATATGCCACGTTAAATCAACCTACTTACTGTTAACTGCATTATATCCCATGTTAAATTAACCTACTTACTGATAACTGCATTATATGCCATTCTAAATTAACCGAGCTTACTGTTAACTGTATCATATACCATGTTAAACTAACCTAGCTAACTGTTGTATCATAATCCATGTTAAACTAACCTAGCTAACTGTTGTATCGTAATCCATGTTAAACTAACCTAGCTAACTGTTAACTGTATTATATGCCATGTTAAGTACAATGGTTGGACCTACCTAACACATCAGCTGCTCTGTTTAATAGAGTACGCGCCTCTCTTCATACATCAGGGGCTCCGTTGAATACACTCAAAATAAATCCACTTCTAAATACATTAGGTTAATGATGAATACATTAGTTTAATGTTAAATGCAATACATCACAGCTAACTACAGTATGTTAATGCTAAATATAGTGGGTCACTGCTGAATGTACTTGGGTACAGCTGAAAGGGTTCGAGCACTGTTAGATACAGTAAGTGCACTGCTAGGAGGACCGAGTCACTGTTAAACACACTGGTTCACTGCTAAGACATCAGGTCACTTAAACACATTGGTTCACTACTGGAAAACATCATATCACTGCTGAACCCAGTAGTTCACTGCTGAAAACTTAAGGTCACTGTTAACCGCACTGGTGCGCTGCTGAAACACATCAGGTCACTGTTGAATCCATTGGTTCACTGCTGAAAACATCAGGTCACTGTTGAACCCAGTGGTTCACTGCTCAAACATATCAGGTCCCTAATGAACCCAGTGGTTCACTGCTGAAACACATCAGGTCACTGATAAACCTAGAGGTTCACTGCTGAAACACATCAAGTCACTGCTGAACCCAGTGGTTCACTGCTGAAACACATCAGGTCACTGTTAAACCCAGTGGTTCACTGCTGAAAACATCAAGTCACTGCTGAACCCAGTGGTTCACTGCTGAAAACATCAGGTCACTGGTAAACCCAGTGGTTCACTGCTCAAACACATCATGTCACTGTTGAACCCAGTGGTTCACTGCTGAAACACATCAAGTCACTGCCAGCGGTTCACTGCTGAAACACATCAGGTCACTGGTAAACAGATCTTTGATATTGGCAGTTCCTGTGTAAGCCCTGCTCCAGGACCTGGCCTTCACAAAACCCACCATCGTCCTCCACCATTGCTTCTCTCATGTCCAGATTGTGGACTGCAAGGTCAAAGGGTTTTGGGATATGAGGGGTGTGCTGGAGGCTGGGAGTGCCTGCTGTTTCCTGCGGGACGGGGTACCGCCGGGAATGGATGAAGGCAAGCAAGTATGAATACGTACATGTGTATAAATGTATATGTCTATATGTATACACATGTATATGGGCGTTTATATATATATATATATATATATATATATATATATATATATATATATATATATATATATATATATATATATATATATAAGTGATTGGTTCTCAGTGAATGTAGGTTTGCGGCAGGGGTGTGTGATGTCTCCATGGTTGTTTAATTTGTTTATGGATGAGGTTGTTAGGGAGGTAAATGCAAGAGTCCTGGAAAGAGGGGCAAGTATGAAGTCTGTTGGGGATGAGAGAGCTTGGGAAGTGAGTCAGTTGTTGTTCGCTGATGATACAGCGCTGGTGGCTGATTCATGTGAGAAACTGCAGAAGCTGGTGACTGAGTTTGGTAAAGTGTGTGGAAGAAGAAAGTTAAGAGTAAATGTGAATAAGAGCAAGGTTATTAGGTACAGTAGGGGTGAGGGTCAAGTCAATTGGGAGGTGAGTTTGAATGGAGAAAAACTGGAGGAAGTGAAGTGTTTTAGATATCTGGGAGTGGATCTGTCAGCGGATGGAACCATGGAAGCGGAAGTGGATCATAGGGTGGGGGAGGGGGCGAAAATTTTGGGAGCCTTGAAAAATGTGTGGAAGTCGAGAACATTATCTCGGAAAGCAAAAATGGGTATGTTTGAAGGAATAGTGGTTCCAACAATGTTGTATGGTTGCGAGGCGTGGGCTATGGATAGAGTTGTGCGCAGGAGGATGGATGTGCTGGAAATGAGATGTTTGAGGACAATGTGTGGTGTGAGGTGGTTTGATCGAGTAAGTAACGTAAGGGTAAGAGAGATGTGTGGAAATAAAAAGAGCGTGGTTGAGAGAGCAGAAGAGGGTGTTTTGAAATGGTTTGGGCACATGGAGAGAATGAGTGAGGAAAGATTGACCAAGAGGATATATGTGTCGGAGGTGGAGGGAACGAGGAGAAGAGGGAGACCAAATTGGAGGTGGAAAGATGGAGTGAAAAAGATTTTGTGTGATCGGGGCCTGAACATGCAGGAGGGTGAAAGGAGGGCAAGGAATAGAGTGAATTGGAGCGATGTGGTATACAGGGTTTGACGTGCTGTCAGTGGATTGAATCAAGGCATGTGAAGCGTCTGGGGTAAACCATGGAAAGCTGTGTAGGTATGTATATTTGCGTGTGTGGACGTGTGTATGTACATGTGTATGGGGGGGGGGGTTGGGCCATTTCTTTCGTCTGTTTCCTTGCGCTACCTCGCAAACGCGGGAGACAGCGACAAAGTATAAAAAAAAAAAAAAAAAAAAAAAAAAAAAAAAAAAAAATATATATATATATATATATATATATATATATATATATATATATATATATATATATATATATATATATATATATATATATATATATATATTTTTTTTTTTTTTTTCTAATTTTCCAAAAGAAGGAACAGAGAAGGGGGCCAGGTGAGGGTATTCCCTCAAAGGCCCAGTCCTCTGTTCTTAACGCTACCTCGCTATCGCGGGAAATGGCGAATACTATGAAATATATATATATATATATATATATATATACATATGAACAAAGTGCATATGGGCGCGCACCTTAATAGAACATACAAACCTCCAACAGCCAGGATCGAACCCGGGACCCCTGTGCAACAGGCTGGAGCGCTACCGCTAGGCTATGATCGCCCCTCGGGTGCGCGTTCCTATGCACTATGTTCATATTCATATACCTCCGCGTTATACAGTTAGGTTAGGTTAGGAATAATGGCCTCTGCTGGCTGTGTGCGCCTGTTGGGAAATGACCGGTGTAGACCCCGTTGCTCACCAACGTGAGACGAAGGGTATTCGAGTACATAGGATTCGAATAGTTATTTCTCTATTAGGGGCGATCATGACCTAGCGGTAGCGCTGCCGCCGGTGGCACAGGGGTCCCGGGTTCAGAAGTGGTAGAGGATGTGTGGATCAGGTGTTTGCTTTGAAGAATGTATGTGAGAAATACTTAGAAAAGCAAATGGATTTGTATGTAGCATTTATGGATCTGGAGAAGGCATATGATAGAGTTGATAGAGATGCTCTGTGGAAGGTATTAAGAATATATGGTGTGGGAGGCAAGTTGTTAGAAGCAGTGAAAAGTTTTTATCGAGGATGTAAGGCATGTGTACGTGTAGGAAGAGAGGAAAGTGATTGGTTCTCAGTGAATGTAGGTTTGCGGCAGGGGTGTGTGATGTCTCCATGGTTGTTTAATTTCTTTATGGATGGGGTTGTTAGGGAGGTAAATGCAAGAGTCCTGGAAAGAGGGGCAAGTATGAAGTCTGTTGGGGATGAGAGAGCTTGGGAAGTGAGTCAGTTGTTGTTCGCTGATGATACAGCGCTGGTGGCTGATTCATGTGAGAAACTGCAGAAGCTGGTGACTGAGTTTGGTAAAGTGTGTGGAAGAAGAAAGTTAAGAGTAAATGTGAATAAGAGCAAGGTTATTAGGTACAGTAGGGGTGAGGGTCAAGTCAATTGGGAGGTGAGTTTGAATGGAGAAAAACTGGAGGAAGTGAAGTGTTTTAGATATCTGGGAGTGGATCTGTCAGCGGATGGAACCATGGAAGCGGAAGTGGATCATAGGGTGGGGGAGGGGGCGAAAATTTTGGGAGCCTTGAAAAATGTGTGGAAGTCGAGAACATTATCTCGGAAAGCAAAAATGGGTATGTTTGAAGGAATAGTGGTTCCAACAATGTTGTATGGTTGCGAGGCGTGGGCTGTGGATGGAGTTGTGCGCAGGAGGATGGATGTGCTGGAAATGAGATGTTTGAGGACAATGTGTGGTGTGAGGTGGTTTGATCGAGTAAGTAACGTAAGGGTAAGAGAGATGTGTGGAAATAAAAAGAGCGTGGTTGAGAGAGCAGAAGAGGGTGTTTTGAAATGGTTTGGGCACATGGAGAGAATGAGTGAGGAAAGATTGACCAAGAGGATATATGTGTCGGAGGTTGAGGGAACGAGGAGAAGAGGGAGACCAAATTGGAGGTGGAAAGATGGAGTGAAAAAGATTTTGTGTGATCGGGGCCTGAACATGCAGGAGGGTGTAAGGAGGGCAAGGAATAGAGTGAATTGGAGCGATGTGGTATACAGGGGTTGACGTGCTGTCAGTGGAGTGAATCAAGGCATGTGAAGCGTCTGGGGTAAACCATGGAAAGCTGTGTAGGTATGTATATTTGCGTGTGTGGACGTGTGTATGTACATGTGTATGGGGAGGGGGGGGTTGGGCCATTTCTTTCGTCTGTTTCCTTGCGCTACCTCGCAAACGCGGGAGACAGCGACAAAGTATAAAAAAAAAAAAAATATATATATATATATATATATATATATATATATAATTGATTTGTTTTACTTGGGACAGAAGGTAAAGACTTAAAATCTCGAGTAAGTCAACATAAATACTGTGTACACACTGGTCAACGACCTAGTGCTGTGTTGACTCTGGTTCTGAGCTTCTTCAATCATTAAGTTTAATGAACAGAAATGTATTGGAATCTGTTCTTATACAGGTGACTGTTGGTAAGAATATGAAGGTTAGCAGAGGAGCATGTAGAGTGTAAACAATGTCATATTTACTTCAGGGTGACCTGAGCGAAAGAGAGTTGATGACCTGTACTGACCTGAGGAGTAAGGTCGGTTCCCTGAGTGACCTCTGACCCCACGTAGGTGACCATAATACTCTCACTGCCAGCTTCATTACCACGTAAGATGTGAACCTGTTAACATCTACTGATGTCTCTATATATATTCCCCTCCATCTGCGGTATGTTACTATTTAGTTCTATAGATGTGTTGTAATACACGAAAGCGCTTTAAGCACAAAAATTCCTGCTCTGATTTTCCCTGGCGGTTGACAAGTTTATCTGTGAACACCACGTATCTGCTTCTTGAACACATCGTAAATAATGTTATACATTGATCCTCTCATTTAGTCGCTAGGCAGTTCACAGTTAAATTGGTTGTCTAAGCTTTAACAATGCTATGAAAAGCAGCTTGGGTCATTCAAAGCCGTCAAGGTTAAGTTATATAACTACCATCATGCACATCTTTATCACTTTTTCCAGTTATCACAGATAAATCATAACCCACATACACATGTACATGACCCATGTTGTAACTACACTGAGTGACAGCATTAATTTGTGGTACAGAAGACTTACTGAACACAAAAATAAAATAGTTATTACCAGTATGAACAGTGGATGTCACATACATGGTGAGGTTTACAAATCAATTTATAACATTATCTTAACTAAGATACGAAGTTTATTGAAAGAAATAATTCTATTCTATTAATTATCTTGGTAATGAATTTAATTTCAAAATCTTTCTATTACGTAATTGTAAATGATTTAAGATTCTAACTGTCAATGAAAGATAGACAGATAATTCGTTATACATCATCAATATATTTCACTTCTACCGGCTACTGTGCTAACAACCTTACTTTGTATTGATCAACAGTAGAGATAAATGAACACTACACTGGGAATAATTATGTTCAAGTCTTACATAATATTAATGATCTAATACAAGGAAAATAACACTGGTTTTCAAATTCATTTAAATTCTTTCCCACATGTTATTATTAAGATGTGTGTGTGTGTGTGTGTGTGTGTGTGTGTGTGTGTGTGTGTGTGTGTGACGGGGAGACAGTTGTACACTGGTGTTGCCCCGACTTTAACCTTGTATATATGTACCATGTCTGTACTACTACTACTACTACTACACACACACACACAGACACACACACACACACACACACACACACACACACGGAGCACCACACCTAACCTCTGCATGACTCAGTATTATACATAACCCATCACAAAACGTAAGTAAACCATGACGGATGCCTGAGCCCCGGATGTGATGCATGACCATGACGGACGCCTGAGCCCCGGATGTGATGCATGAAACGCAGGAGAACCAATGAAACCCACCAGATGGCACGATGGTACGACCCCTCCTGACCACGATGGTACGACCCCTCCTGACCACGATGGTACGACCCCTCCTGACCACGATGGTACGACCCCTCCTGACCACGATGGTACGACCCCTCCTGACCACGATGGTACGACCCTTCCTAAGCACGATGGCACGACCCCCATGACCACGATGGAACGACCTTCCTGAGCACTATGGTACGACCCCCTGAGCATGATGGTACGACCCCCTGAGCACGATGGTACGACCCACGTGAGCACGATGTTACGACCCCTCTGAGCACGATGGTACGACCCCTCTGAGCACGATGGTTACGACCCCTCTGAGCACGATGTTACAACCCCTCTGAGCACGATGGTACGACCCCTCTGAGCACGATGGTACGACCCCTCTGAGCACGATAGTACGACCCTCTGAGCACGATGGTACACCCCTCTGACCACGATGGTAAACCCCTCCTGACCACGATGGTATACGACCCCTCCGACCACGATGGAACGACCCAACCTGACCACGATGGAACGACCCCTCCTGACCACGATGGTACGACCCTCTGCCCACGATGGTACGAAACCCCCTCCAGACCACGCATGGAACGACCCATCCTGAACCACGATGAACGACCCATCCTGACCCACGATGGTAAGACCCCCTCCCTGACCACGATGGTACGACCCCTCCTGACCACGATTGTACGACCCATCCTACCAACGATGGTACGACCCCTCCTGACCACGATGGTACGAACCCATCCTGACCACGATGGTACGAACCCTCCTGGACCACGATGGTAACGACCCAACCTGAGCACGATGTATCACCCCTCCTGACCACGATGGAACGACCCAACCTGACCGACGATGAACGACCCCCTCTGAGCACGATGGTAAACCCCTCCTGAGCACGATGTACGACCCCTCCTGACCACGATGGTACGACCCCTCCTGACCACGATGGAACGACCCATCCTGACCACGATGGTACGACCCCTCCTGACCACGATGGTACGACCCATCCTGAGCACGATGGTACGACCCCTCCTGACCACGATGGTACGACCCATCCTGACCACGATGGTACGACCCATCCTGACCACGATGGTACGACCCATCCTGACCACGATGGTACGACCCCTCCTGACCACGATGGTACGACCCCTCCTGAGCACGGTGGTACGACCCCTCCTGAGCACGATGGTACGACCCCTCCTGACCACGATGGTACGACCCCTCCTGACCACGATGGTACGACCCCTCCTGACCACGATGGTACGACCCATCCTGACCACGATGGTACGACCCCTCCTGACCACGATGGTACGACCCATCCTGACCACGATGGTACGACCCCTCCTGAGCACGGTGGTACGACCCCTCCTGAGCACTATGGTACGACCCCCTGAGCATGATGGAACGACCTCTTGAGCACGATGGTACGACCCTCCTGAGCACGATGGTACAATCCCTCCTGAGCACGATGGTACGACCCTCCTGACCACGATGGTACGACCCCTCCTGAGCACGATGGTACGACCCTTCCTAAGCACGATGGCACGACCCCCATGACCACGATGGAACGACCTTCCTGAGCACTATGGTACGACCTTCCTGAGCATGATGGTACGACCCCCTGAGCACGATGGTACGACCCAGTGAGCACGATGGTGCGACCCACGTGAGCACGATGTTACGACCCCTCTGAGCACGATGGTACGACCCCTCTGAGCACGATGGTGCCACCCCTCCTAGGAACTATGGTACGACCCGAACATTTAAGGGTCAGGTCAAAGGCCAGGCCGTCACACCTTAGGGTTGTATCATCGTGCTCAAGGGTCGTACGTCGCGCTGAAAGGTCGGACGTGGTGCTCAAAAATCGTAACATCGTGCTCAAGGGTCGTACGTCGCGCTGAAAGGTCGGACGTGGTGCTCAAAAATCGTAACATCGTGCTCAAGGGTCGTACGTCGCGCTGAAAGGTCGGACATGGTGCTCAAAAATCGTACCATCGTACGCAAGGGTCGTACGTCGCGCTCAAAGGTCGCACGTGGTGCTCAAAAATCGTACGTCGTGCTCAAGGGTCGTGCGTCGCGCTCAAAGGGCGCACGTGGTGCTCAAAAATCGTACCATCGTGCTCAAGGGTCGTACGTCGCGCTCAAAGGTCGCACGTGGTGCTCAAAAATCGTACCATCGTGCTCAAGGGTCGTACGTCGCGCTCAAAAATCGTGCCATCGTGCTCAAGGTTCGTACTTCGCGCTCAAAAATCGTACCATCGTGCTCAAGGGTCGTACGTCGCGCTGAAAGGTCGCACGTGGTGCTCAAAAATCGTACCATCGTGCTCAAGGGTTGTACGTCGCTTTCAAAGGTCAGACGCGGTGCTCAAAAATGGTACCATCGTGCTCAAGGGTCGTACTTCGCGCTCAAAAATCGTACCATCGTGCTCAAGGGTCGTACGTCGCGCTCAAAAATCGTACCGTCGTGCTCAAGGATCGTACGTCGTGTTCAAGCATACTGTGGACACTGAAAAGCTGGGTAGGACACAGCGCGCGAGGGACACAACGTAAAGAGGACACACTGTGTGGAGACGGATAAGGACACAGCACACACCAGGTGGACACAACAGGTAACGCTGCTCACTATGGGACATCAAGAACTCACAAGAACAAGAAGAACAGAGGACGTGAACAGAGCATTATGGGAAGAACACGACACGGGCGTCCGGTGTTGTTGTGAGAACACGGAGCACAACTCAGAACACGGGTGAAGAACACGGAGCACAACTCAGAACACGGGAGAAGAACACGGAGCACAATTCAGAACACGAGTGAAGAACACGGAGCACAACTCAGAACACGGGTGAAGAACACGGAGCACAACTCAGAACACGAGTGAAGAACACGGAGCACAACTCAGAACACGAGTGAAGAACACGGAGCACAACTCAGAACACGGGTGAAGAACACGGAGCACAACTCAGAACACGGGTGAAGAACACGGAACACAACTCAGAACACGGGTGAAGAACACGGAGCACAACTCAGAACACGAGTGAAGAACACGGAGCACAACTCAGAACACGAGTGAAGAACACGGAGCACAACTCAGAACACGGGTGAAGAACACGGAGCACAACTCAGAACACGGGTGAAGAACACGGAACACAACTCAGAACACGGGTGAAGAACACGGAACACAACTCAGAACACGGGTGAAGAACACGGAGCACAACTCAGAACATGGGTGAAGAACACGGAACACAACTCAGAACACGGGTGAAGAACACGGAGCACAACTCAGAACACGGGTGAAGAACACGGAACACAACTCAGAACACGGGTGAAGAACACGGAACACAACTCAGAACACGGGTGAAGAACACGGAACACAACTCAGAACACGAGTGAAGAACAGCGAGTGGGTTCACCAGGTACCCCAGGGGGAGGGGGGATGGAGGGGGCCTCCCACCCTCCACGCCAGGGGGGCAGCTCACAACCCCCCCAGTGTTCAGTGTTCTCACAGCTCACATGCTCTTTAAAGCTCCGTCCACCCCCCCTCCCCCCGCGGGGGAGGGGGGGGTCAAAGAGGCAGCGCTCAGAGCACCACCGTCCAGCACTGCCTCGCTCTCAAAAGAAAAAAAGGGGAGGAGGAGGTGTGTTGTTTTACCTCGCCATCGCCTTCATAGTGTGGCCCAGGCTGGACCAGACCTTTGTGGCCGCGCTCACGACGACGCGCAGAGAGAGAGAGAGAGAGAGAGATAGAGAGAGAGAGAGAGAGAGAGAGAGAGAGAGAGAGAGAGAGAGAGAGAGAGAGAGAGAGAGAGAGAGAGAGAGAGAGAGAGAGAGAGAGAGAGAGAGACTGGACGAGAAGGTCAAGATCAAGGCCAGACTGGAATCAAGGTGGGAGGATCTGGAAACAGCCTGGATTAGAAAGAAGAAGAGTCTGGATGGAAGATATGGAGAGAAATTCCTAGACGTAGAGTCTAGACAAGGTCTGGACGAGGTAGAGTCTGGAGGTAGAGTCCAGACAAAGTCTGGCCGAGGTAGAGTCTGGAAGCAGAGTCCAGACAAAGTCTGGACGAGGTAGAGTCTGGAAGCAGAGTCCAGACAAAGTCTGGACGAGGTAGAGTCTGGAAGCAGAGTCCAGACAAAGTCTGGCCGAGGTAGAGTCTGGAGGTAGAGTCCAGACAAAGTCTGGACGAGGTAGAGTCTGGAAGCAGAGTCCAGACAAAGTCTGGACGAGGTAGAGTCTGGAAGCAGAGTCCAGACAAAGTCCAAGGACAGTCTGGACGAGGGGAAGCCTGGAAGATCTTGTGAGGGGAGGGGGGGGGAGGGAGGGACGAGGGGAAGCCTGGAAGATCTTGTGAGGGGAGGGGGGGAGGGAGGGACGAGGGAGACAGCCTGGAAGATCTTGCAAAGTGAGGTGAGGGGGGAGGGAAACGTACGAGCCACGAGGATGGATGGAGGGTCTGGAAGAAGGCGATAATACCAGAAAGTTCCGAGGTGTGGAAAATGTGGCGTGTGGACCGGGTACAGTGTGTGTGTGTGGCGTGTGGACGGGGTACAGTGTGTGTGTGTGGCGTGTGGACGGGGTACAGTGTGTGTGTGTGGGGAGTGTGGACAGGGTACAGTGTGTGTGTGTGGCGTGTGGACGGGGTACAGTGTCTGTGTGTGGCGTGTGGACGGGGTACAGTGTGTGTGTGGCGTGTGGACGGGGTACAGTGTGTGTGTGGCGTGTGGACGGGGTACAGTGTGTGTGTGTGGCGTGTGGACGGGGTACAGTGTGTGTGTGTGGCGTGTGGACGGGGTACAGTGTGTGTGTGGCGTGTGGACGGGGTACAGTGTGTGTGTGGCGTGTGGACGGGGTACAGTGTGTGTGTGGCGTGTGGACGGGGTACAGTGTGTGTGTGTGGCGTGTGGACGGGGTACAGTGTGTGTGTGGCGTGTGGACGGGGTACAGTGTGTGTGTGGCGTGTGGACGGGGTACAGTGTGTGTGTGTGTGGCGTGTGGACGCGGTACAGTGTGTGTGTGGCGTGTGGACGGGGTACAGTGTGTGTGTGGCGTGTGGACGGGGTACAGTTGTGTGTGTGGCGTGTGGACGGGGTACAGTGTGTTTGTGGCGTGTGGACGGGGTACAGTGTGTGTGTGGCGTGTGGACGGGGTACAGTGTGTGTGTGGCGTGTGGACGGGGTACAGTGTGTGTGTGGCGTGTTGACGGGGTACAGTGTGTGTGTGTGGCGTGTGGACGGGGTACAGTGTGTGTGTGGCGTGTGGACGGGGTACAGTGTGTGTGTGTGGCGTGTGGACGGGGTACAGTGTGTGTGTGTGGCGTGTGGACGGGGTACAGTGTGTGTGTGTGTGGCTGGATCTTCATATTGACACACGACACCAGACCACAACATGCCCACCTGAATACTCCACACCCGCCGACCCTCTGGAACGTGGGAAACGACCAGGATCTGTTACAAGACACTCACCCGGGTCACCTCTATGTAAACCAATATACACACACACACACACACACACATATATATATATATATATATATATATATATATATATATATATATATATATATATATATATATATATATATGAATGTGTGAACGAATGGGGCCTTTGTTGTCTTTTCCTAGCGCTACCTCGCACACATGAGGGGGGAGGGGGATGTTATTCCATGTGTGGCGAGGTGGCGATGGGAATAAATAAAGGCAGGCAGTATGAATTATGTGCATGTGTATATATGTACATGTCTGTGTGTGTATATATATATATATGTGTACATTTAGATGTATAGGTATGTATATTTGCGAGGGTGGACGTGTATGTGGGTGGGTTGGGCCATTTCTTTCGTCTGTTTCCTTGCGCTACCTCGCTAACGCGGGAGACAGCGACAAAGCAAAATAAATGTAAATATATATATATATATATATATATATATATATATATATATATATATATATATATCTTTTTTTTTTTTTTTTGCTTTGTCGCTGTCTCCCGCGTTTGCAAGGTAGCGCAAGGAAACAGACGAAAGAAATGGCCCAACCCACCCCCATACACATGTATATACATACACGTCCACACAAGCAAATATACATACCTACACAGCTTTCCATGGTTTACCCCAGACGCTTCACATGCCCTGATTCAATCCACTGACAGCACGTCAACCCTGGTATACCACATCGATCCAATTCACTCTATTCCTTGCCCTCCTTTCACCCTCCTGCATGTTCAGGCCCCGATCACACAAAATCTTTTTCACTCCATCTTTCCACTTCCAATTTGGTCTCCCACTTCTCCTCGTTCCCTCCACCTCCGAAACATATATCCTCTTGGTCAATCTTTCCTCACTCATTCTCTCCATGTGCCCAAACCATTTCAAAACACCCTCTTCTGCTCTCTTAACCACGCTCTTTTTATTTCCACACATCTCTCTTGCCCTTCCGTTACTTACTCGATCAAACCACCTCACACCACACATTGTCCTCAAACATCTCATTTCCAGCACATCCACCCTCCTGCGCACAACTCTATCCATAGCCCACGCCTCGCAACCATACAACATTGTTGGAACCACTATTCCTTCAAACATACCCATTTTTTGCTTTCCGAGATAATGTTCTTGACTTCCACACATTCTTCAAGGCTCCCAGGATTTTCGCCCCCTCCCCCACCCTATGATCCACTTCCGCTTCCATGGTTCTATCCGCTGCCAGATCCACTCCCAGATATCTAAAACACTTCACTTCCTCCAGTTTTTCTCCATTCAAACTTACCTCCAAATTGACTTGACCCTCAGCCCTACTGTACCTAATAACCTTGCTCTTATTCACATTTACTCTTAACTTTCTTCTTTCACACACTTTACCAAACTCAGTCACCAGCTTCTGCAGTTTCTCACATGAATCAGCCACCAGCGCTGTATCATCAGCGAACGACAACTGACTCACTTCCCAAGCTCTCTCATCCACAACAGACTTCATACTCGCCCCTCTTTCCAAAACTCTTGCATTCACCTCCCTAACAACCCCATCCAAAAAAACAAATTAAACAACCATGGAGACATCACACACCCCTGCCGCAAACATACATTTACTGAGAACCAATCACTTTCCTCTCTTCCTACACGTACACATGCCTTACATCCTCGATAAAAACTTTTCACTGCTTCTAACAACTTGCCTCCCACACCATATATTCTTAATACCTTCCACAGAGCATCTCTATCAACTCTATCATATGCCTTCTCCAGATCCATAAATGCTACATACAAATCCATTTGCTTTTCTAAGTATATATATATATATGTATATATATATATATATATATATATATATATATATATATATATATATATATATATATATATATATATATATATATATATATATTTATATATATATGCATATATATATGCATATATATATATATATATATATATATATATATATATATATATATATATATATATATATATATATATATATATATATATATATATATATATATATATATATATTTAAGAACTGAGGACTGAGCCTTTGAGGGAATATCCTCACTTGGCCCCCTTCTCTGTTCCTTCTTTTGGAAAACTGAAAATGGAAGGGGAGGATTTCCAGCCCCCCGCTCCCTCCCCTTTTAGTCGCCTTCTACGACACGCAGGGAATACGTGGGAAGCGTTCTTTCTCCCCTACCCAAGCCTCAGTCCAAGTGTTCCTTGATCATCCTGGACGAACCATGTCAGGCAAGCCAGCAAGACATCATGACTACAGCACATCACCTACACACACACACACACAGACACACAGACACACACACACACACACACACACACACACGGTATACAGAGTTCCTCCCACAGGATGGAAGGTTCTAGGTCTTCGTCGTCGATAATCACGACCAAGAACTTACAACTCAACACAGCTGGAGGACGAAGACCACCTCAGCCTCACCTTCTGCTCCACTGGTCATCTATCCTGAGTCAGATGAACGAACAGGAGACGTGTGTCGCCTCTTGTGCTGTCAATATACACAGAGGTAGACGTCTGTCGCCCCTTGTGCTGTCAGTATAGACAGAAGCAGACGTCTGTCGCGTCTTGTGCTGTCAATATAGACCGAAGCAGACGTCTGTCGTGTCTTGTGCTGTCAGTATAGACAGAAGCAGACGTCTCTCGCGTCTTGTGCTGTCAGTATAGACCGAAGCAGACGTCTGTCGCGTCTTGTGCTGTCAATACAGACCGAAGCAGATGCCTCTCGGGTCTACCGCTGCGTAATTAAAGAAAGACAGACCATCTCTCGTGTCTAGTGTTTATGCAGATCAACAATTTTTTTTGTCTAGTGTTTATGCAGATCAACAAAGGCAGACATTTTCCCCCACTAGTCCCACGTAAACGGCTAGAGCTACGTCAACCAACACCCATGGACGACATAACTTCAATATTCACCACACGTCCTCTCGTTCAGCCCCCGACACCTCTGTCCCACTGAACTGACTCCCTGAATTTCAGTCCACCTGACTTCAAATAACCTGACTAGGGAAAGCTATATCACCCTTATACTACCACGTGGAGACACGTGCTCCACTTCCCCTCCCTCACCACGTACAGGACTCACAAACCCCACGTATGTAGGTCCCTCCCTTCCTCCCTCCCAGCCGGGCCAAACATGAGCGGTATCGTATGCAACACCCGAGCAGCTGACCCACCGCCCTCGTACCTCACCTTGCCATCAGTAACGTACCGACAGCCAGACGATATCTTTTTTGGCCCCACTTTGCTGGGCCAGCCTTCAAGATACCAAGGTCTTTAAAAATGGCTACGATTGGTGTACTGCAACCGTAACCTGCACACTTCCAAGGTAACTTGTAGGTTTATACTCCATCTGGAAGACAATATATAAAGGGTTCATTGCTTTCATGATTTTAAATGTTTATCGTTTTCCCAGTTCGATGATGATGATAACTATTTCTTTCAATGTTTTCAGATCTTACTGTATGTATTTCACAGTCGCCACCATCTATATTTTCTCCTTTGGCCAATTTTACGACAACAGAAAAGACAATTCTTTGAATTTACAGATTTATATCAGAAATGAGCCACATAATCCTACGTCTCTTCGTTGTATATCAACTGACTTATATTTCTCTCTTGTGTCTCCCCTGATGATGTGATCATTACACGAAAGTGCACTTGGGAACTTATCGTGTTTCATTTTCCCCGTGAACTCAGAAATATCTGGATCACGCGCAAAATTGTGATCCTTTCCCATATATATAAATATATATATATATATATATATATATATATATATATATATATATATATATATATATATATATATATATCAACAAAGCCAAACGATAATGTTCGACCCTGCCAAAATCCCGTAGAAAATCAGAATAAACAATAAGCAAATACAATACCCAATACAATATTTAGTTTCTAGTTACTGTCAAGGTCAAATCGATAAATATTCAACCAAAGTTAATGTTTACGTTACATTGTGTAGACAATAGTAATGATATCAATGATTACCATAAAGTGAGACATTTGGCATAAGACAACAACATGGATCAGCAACATGAAGCAACAGATGAATGTTTTGCTTGGTCTTCATGAAGAATGTTGCGTGGGGAAACATCTGACATATTCTATATATATATATAGTTTATCGTCCCTATATCGCTCGTGTTTACCGTGTGTTTACGATAGTTGGCTTAGTGGCAGTTGGGCAGTTAAGAGCTGTTAAAGCCATCAACATATACAGAGTAAATATTGTATTGTTGTGTTGCATAGTAGGGATTATGTCCTAATGACCTCATCTAACCTGACCTGATGGATAGGAAATACATAACCATACATACAGTATTAGGACACTACCATCATACATACAGTATTAGGACACTACCATCATACATACAGTATTAGGACACTACCATCATACATACAGTATTAGGACACCACCATCATACATAGAGTATTAGGACACCACCATCATACATACAGTATTAGGACACAACCATCATACATACAGTATTAAGACACTATCCTCACACAAACAGGATCAGGACACATTTATTCTGTGGAAAATATCCAATATGGCCAAAAAAGGCATCACACATGATTTCGATTTCCATCAGAAGTGATGTCTTGAGGTTCGTTTAATGACCTCTTACAAATCAGGATAACCTCTCGTAACGGAAAGTGACTCGTGACCCGTCACAGAGTATGGCCTTCAGTATCATATGTGACCTGTCGGTAATAATGACCTCTTTTACTGGACGTGACTTGGCCATCGAAAGCTGACCAGTAACAGCGAGCGCCCTCCTCACCCCCAGGGGTGCGTGATGTCTCCATGGTTGTTTAATTTGTTTATGGATGGGGTGATTAAGGATATAAATGCAAGAGTTTTGGAAAGGGGGAAAGTATGCAGTCTGTTGTGGATGAGAGGGCTTGGGAAGTGAGTCCGTTGTTGTTCGCCGATGGTACAGCGCTGGTGCCTGATTCGAGTGAGAAACTGCAGAAGTTCATAACTGAGACTGGAATTGTGTGTGAAACGAGAAAGATGCGAGTAAATGTGGATAAAGGCAAGGTTGTTAGGTTTAGCAAAGGTAGAGAAACAGGTCAGCTGGAATGAGAGTTTGCATGGAGAAAATTCAGAGAAAGTGAAGTGCTGTAGATATCTGGGATTGGATATGACGGCAAAAGGAACCATGGAAGTGGAAGTGTCATAGGGTGGGGATAGGGGGCAAAGGTTCTGGGAGAGATGAAGAATGTGTGGAAAGAGAGAACGTTATGTGGGAGAGCAAAAATGGGTATGCTTGAAGGAATAGTAGTCTAAGCAGTATTTCATGGTTCTGAGGCGTGGGCTATAGATAGGGTTGTGCGGAGGAGGGTGGATGTGCTGGAAATGAGATGTTTGAGGACAAAATTTGGTGTGAGGTGATTTGATCCAGTAAATACTGAAAGGGTAAGAGAGATGTGTGGTAATAAAAAGAGTGTGGTTGAGAGAGCAGAAGAGGGTGTTTTGAAATGGTTTGGTCACATGGAGAGAATGAATGAGGAAAGATTGACCAAGAGGATATATGTGTCAGAGGTGGAGGGAACGAGGAGAAGTGGGAGACTAAATTGGAGGTGGAAAGATGGAGTGAAAAAGATTTTGAGGGATCGGGGCCTGAACATGCAAGAGAGTGAAAGGCGTGCAAGGAATAGAGTGAATTGGAACGATGTGGTATACGGGGTCGACGTGCTGTCAATGGATTGAACCAGGGCATGTGAAGCGTCTGAGGTAAACCATGGAAAGTTTTGTGGGGCCTGGATGTGGAAAGGGAGCTGTGGTTTCGGTGCATTATACATGACAGCTAGAGACTGAGTGTGAACGAACGTGGCCTTTCTTCGTCTGTCTCCGAGGCTACCTCGCTCACGCGGGAAACGGGATCGAGAGAGAGAGAGAGAGAGAGAGAGAGAGAGAGAGAGAGAGAGAGTGGCAGTCACCACACATGAGAGGTCAGCGTGGCAGGTGTTGATCAAGTTGGTGGCTGTGGTTCACACCCTCAGCCACTGATGACTGCCACCGCCTCTCGTTGCTCTAATAACGATCTGGATTAAAGAAAGAAAGAAAGAAAGAAAGAAAGAAAGAAAGAAAGACATAATCCTCAGTCATATAACTTAATTCCCTTTCGATTATCGGCCGTGATAATCCAGTAATGTAGGCTAAACTGGGGTTTATTAAGCTCACCATCATAACGTCTTTTACGTTAACAAAGTGATGTTATCACGCTGTATATAACGGTTTATCATGTTATTGTCTACATACGACATCTGTTATAATAAACTGAAGATTTTCGTCCCAGTTGTGGAATGTACGTGAGGTCACAAACAAATATTTGTTGTGTGGGTATCTTGACTACTGCTGAGTGTTTATGAATATAAGACAGAGCCAAGAGAGGATAACGAAGGAAGAAGGGAGTCATTGAGTAAGAGAGGAGTGTGTTAACGTAGTTAATGTAACACAGGACAGTAGAGTCGCTGGGTGTAACACAGGACAGTAGAGTATGCTGGGTGTAACACTGGGCAGTAGAGTATGCTGGGTGTAACACAGCACAGTAGAGTATGCTGGGTGTAACACTGGACAGTAGAGTATACTGGGTGTAACACTGGGCAGTAGAGTATGCTGGGTGTAACACTGGACAGTAGAGTATACTGGGTGTAACACTGGGCAGTAGAGTATGCTGGGTGTAACACTGGGCAGTAGAGTATGCTGGTTGTAACAGTACAGTAGAGTATGCTGGGTGTAACACAGTACAGTAGAGTATGCTGGGTGTAACACTGGACAGTAGAGTATGCTGGGTGTAACACTGGACAGTAGAGTATACTGGGTGTAACACTGGGCAGTAGAGTATGCTGGTTGTAACACAGTACAGTAGAGTATGCTGATTGTAACACAGTACAGTAGAGTATGCTGGGTGTAACACAGCACAGTAGAGTATGCTGGGTGTAACACTGGACAGTAGAGTATGCTGGGTGTAACACTGGGCAGTAGAGTATGCTGGTTGTAACACAGTACAGTAGAGTATGCTGGGTGTAACACAGTACAGTAGAGTATGCTGGGTGTAACACTGGACAGTAGAGTATGCTGGGTGTAACACTGGACAGTAGAGTATACTGGGTGTAACACAGCACAGTAGAGTATGCTGGGTGTAACACAGTACAGTAGAGTATGCTGGGTGTAACACTGGACAGTAGAGTATGCTGGGTGTAACACTGGACAGTAGAGTATGCTGGGTGTAACACAGCACAGTAGAGTATGCTGGGTGTAACACTGGACAGTAGAGTATACTGGGTGTAACACTGGGCAGTAGAGTATGCTGGGTGTAACAAAGCACAGTAGAGTATGCTGGGTGTAACACTGGGCAGTAGAGTATGCTGGGTGTAACACTGGGCAGTAGAGTATGCTGGTTGTAACACAGTACAGTAGAGTATGCTGGGTGTAACACAGTACAGTAGAGTATGCTGGGTGTAACACTGGACAGTAGAGTATGCTGGGTGTAACACTGGACAGTAGAGTATACTGGGTGTAACACTGGGCAGTAGAGTATGCTGGTTGTAACACAGTACAGTAGAGTATGCTGATTGTAACACAGTACAGTAGAGTATGCTGGGTGTAACACAGCACAGTAGAGTATGCTGGGTGTAACACTGAACAGTAGAGTATACTGGGTGTAACACTGGGCAGTAGAGTATGCTGGTTGTAACACAGTACAGTAGAGTATGCTGATTGTAACACAGTACAGTAGAGTATGCTGGGTGTAACACAGCACAGTAGAGTATGCTGGGTGTAACACTGGACAGTAGAGTATACAGGGTGTAACACTGGGCAGTAGAGTATGCTGGTTGTAACACAGGACAGTAGAGTATGCTGGTTGTAACACAGGACAGTAGAGTATGCTGGGTCTAACACAGAACAGTAGAGTATGCTGGGTGTAAAACAGGACGGAAGATTATACTGGGTGTAACACTGGGCAGTAGAGTATGCTGGTTGTAACACAGGACAGTAGAGTATGCTGGTTGTAACACAGGACAGTAGAGTATGCTAGGTGTAACACTGGATAGTAGAGTATGCTGGGTGTAACACTGTACAGTAGAGTATACTGGATGTCACACTGGACGGTAGAGTATAATTTGTGTAACAGTGGACAAGGAGTATACCTTCATAGTATAAGACAGAACGGTAGAGTATACTGGGTGTAACACAGGACGTGGAGTATACTAATATAGTTTAACATACGATGATAAAGTGTACCGGGTATAGCACAGGAAGTGGCGTGTACCAACACAGTATAACATAAGAGGTGGAGTATATCAGCAAAGTCTATCACAGGAGTGGAGTATATCAACACAGCATACCGCTGCAGTTGGGAGGTGGAGTATAACAACACAGCATACCACTGTAGGTGGAGCATACATCATTACAGTGGAACAGAAGGAAGGTGAGGGGTAGTAAACACTCTAATTGGTCGTTGTGCTTCACACTTGTACGAGTCTTCCACTTGTAGTAACGTGGAAGGTGGCCGAACACAAACATGATACAAGTGTCAGCCAAGACATGTGGGATTCCACCCACCTCCCTCGCTGACGATGTCTTCCACATGGGATTCCACCCACCTCCCTCGCTGACGATGTCTTCCACATGGGATTCCACCCACCTCCCTCACTGACGATGTCTTCCACATGGGATTCCACCCACCTCCCTCACTGACGATGTCTTCCACATGGGATTCCACCCACCTCCCTCACTGACGATGTCTTCCACATGGGATTCCACCCACCTCCCTCGCTGACGATGTCTTCCACAGGGGATTCCACCCACCTCCCTCGCTGACGATGTCTTCCACAGGGGATTCCACCCACCTCCCTCACTGACGATGTCTTCCACATGGGATTCCACCCACCTCCCTCGCTGACGATGTCTTCCACATGGGATTCCACCCACCTCCCTCACTGACGATGTCTTCCACATGGGATTCCACCCACCTCCCTCACTGACGATGTCTTCCACATGGGATTCCACCCACCTCCCTCACTGACGATGTCTTCCACATGGGATTCCACCCACCTCCCTCGCTGACGATGTCTTCCACATGGGATTCCATCCACTTCCCTCACTGACGATGTCTTCCACATGGGATTCCACCCACCTCCCTCGCTGACGATGTCTTCCACAGGGGATTCCACCCACCTCCCTCACTGACGATGTCTTCCACATGGGATTCCACCCACCTCCCTCGCTGACGATGTCTTCCACATGGGATTCCATCCACTTCCCTCACTGACGATGTCTTCCACATGGGATTCCACCCACCTCCCTCGCTGACGATGTCTTCCACAGGGGATTCCACCCACCTCCCTCAATGACGATGTCTTCCACATGGGATTCCACCCACCTCCCTCACTGACGATGTCTTCCACATGGGATTCCATCCACTTCCCTCACTGACGATGTCTTCCACATGGGATTCCACCCACCTCCCTCGCTGACGATGTCTTCCACATGGGATTCCACCCACCTCCCTCACTGACGATGTCTTCCACATGGGATTCCACCCACCTCCCTCGCTGACGATGTCTTCCACATGGGATTCCACCCACCTCCCTCACTGACGTCTTCCACATGGGATTCCACCCACTTCCCTCGCTGACGATATCTTCCACATGGGATTCCACCCACCTCCCTCGCTGACGATGTCTTCCACATGGGATTCCATCCACTTCCCTCACTGACGATGTCTTCCACATGGGATTCCACCCACTTCCATCACTGACGATGTCTTCCACATGGGATTCCATCCACTTCCCTCACTGACGATGTCTTCCACATGGGATTCCACCCACCTCCCTCACTGACGCTCTCTTCCACATGGGATTCCACCCACCTCCCTCACTGACGATTTCTTCCACATGGGATTCCACCCACCTCCCTCGCTGACGATGTCTTCCACATGGGATTCCACCCACTTCCCTCACTGACGATGTCTTCCACATGGGATTCCATCCACTTCCCTCACTGACGATGTCTTCCACATGGGATTCCACCCACCTCCCTCACTGACGCTCTCTTCCACATGGGATTCCACCCACCTCCCTCGCTGACGATATCTTCCACATGGGATTCCACCCAGCTCCCTCACTGACGATGTCTTCCACATGGGATTCCACCCACCTCCCTCACTGACGATGTCTTCCACATGGGATTCCACCCACCTCCCTCACTGACGATGTCTTCCACATGGGATTCCACCCACCTCCCTCACTGACGATGTCTTCCACATGGGATTCCATCCACTTCCCTCACTGACGATGTCTTCCACATGGGATTCCACCCACCTCCCTCACTGACGATGTCTTCCACATGGGATTCCACCCACCTCCCTCGCTGACGATGTCTTCCACATGGGATTCCACCCACTTCCATCACTGACGATGTCTTCCACATGGGATTCCACCCACCTCCCTCGCTGACGAGGCTTCTCTACACACACACACGGGAGAGGTGCACTGCTCTCCTAATCTCCACTTCCAACAATCCTGGAAGTTGGAGTTTCCAAATCTGGACACGAACGTACCTCCCTATTAGCACGACTGGCGTGGATGACCATCATGATCGTAACGCTAAACTCGAACAGTGCATTGTGCATAACGGAGGAGTGTAAACAACCCGGGCTCGGAGTTGTTAAATACATTTCCGTGGCTTCAAACAGACTGACTGAGTCCATGATCAAAACGGTACCTTGGTCCCAGACCCAGCTGTGGGGGTAGAAGACCTCTCACACCATCGTAAGGTATACGTAAGGTAAGGTAAGGTGCCAGACCCCCCAGCTGTGGGGGTAGAAGACCTCCCACACCATCGTAAGGTAAGGTAAGGTAAGGTGCCAGGCCCAGCTGTGGGGGTAGAAGACCTCCCAAACCATCGTAAGGTAAGGTAAGGTGCCAGGCCCAGCTGTGGGGGTAGAAGACCTCCCAAACCATCGTAAGGTATACGTAAGGTAAGGTAAGGTGCCAGACCCCAGCTGTGGGGGTAGAAGACCTCCCAAACCATCGTAAGGTAAGGTAAGGTGCCAGGCCCAGCTGTGGGGGTAGAAGACCTCCCAAACCATTGTAAGGTATACGTAAGGTAAGGTAAGGTGTCAGACCCAGCTGTGGGAGTAGAAGACCTCCCACACCATCGTAAGGTATACGTAAGGTAAGGTAAGGTGCCAGACCCAGCTGTGGGGGTAGAAGACCTCCCAAACCATTGTAAGGTATACGTAAGGTAAGGTAAGGTGCCAGACCCAGCTGTGGGGGTAGAAGACCTCCCAAACCATCGTAAGGTACGGTAAGGTAAGGTACGGTGCCAGACCCAGCTGTGGGGGTAGAAGACCTCCTAAACCATCGTAAGGTATACGTAAGGTAAGGTAAGGTGCCAGACCCAGCTGTGGGGGTAGAAGACCTCCCAAACCATTGTAAGGTATACGTAAGGTAAGGTAAGGTGCCAGACCCAGCTGTGGGGGTAGAAGACCTTCCAAACCATTGTAAGGTATACGTAAGGTAAGGTAAGGTGCCAGACCCAGCTGTGGGGGTAGAAGACCTCCCAAACCATTGTAAGGTATACGTAAGGTAAGGTAAGGTGCCAGACCCAGCTGTGGGGGTAGAAGACCTCCCAAACCATTGTAAGGTATACGTAAGGTAAGGTAAGGTGCCAGACCCAGCTGTGGGGGTAGAAGACCTCCCAAACCATTGTAAGGTATACGTAAGGTAAGGTAAGGTGCCAGACCCCAGCTGTGGGGGTAGAAGACCTCCCAAACCATCGTAAGGTATACGTAAAGTCAGTATGTTTCCAGATGAAAGATAAATATATCCCACAACAAGACATCTTCATTGAGAACCTCAGGTATGTGAGCGTCGCTGAGGGCATGACTCGATCTTAACTCAGTCTCGTCTCGTCACGTGGCTCACTGGGGCAGTGAAGAGGTTTCGCAAATGGAAAAAAAAAAAATCTATGTAAATATGAAATCTTGATTCTGTAATCTGCTTAGAAAAGTTCCGACGCGTGAGTCAACACATCTCCGAGAGAGAGAGAGAGAGAGAGAGAGAGAGAGAGAGAGAGAGAGAGAGAGAGAGAGGGAAGCAGCAGTACAGCCCTAGGACAACGGTCAAGCCTCGTCTGGTTCGACTCCACAGCGAAGCTACGGGAAGCTGCGTCTGCCAGCTCACGGTGCCGCGCGTCCAGCTCACAAGGGGGGTTAGGACGTCCACCACAAACACACACACACACACACACAAACAAGACAGTCAATAAAGGTGTTAGTCCCACGCTAACCAGACCAATAACCGAACCTCTCGCCAGGAGACACTCGCTCACTATGAAACACTGTGCAACATTTTGTTTCGCATCTGTGTTAAGTTACGCCTTCCATTTCTAGCTATTAAAACTTGTACGTCAGTAGAAGTTATAAAAGTTATCGCTCTACTTTTAATGCCTGTGTACAAAGTTCTTAACGCTACCCCACTGATGCGGGAAATGGCGAATAGTGTGAAAAAAAAGTATATATATATATGATCTCGCCAGGCGGTACGACTTGACGGCTGCAAGTTAGCCAGCCGCTGCACCGCACTGCCGGGCGTACGATACACCACCATACTTCGGCTCTCATGATGTGTACGTTTTCTTTATGTTTATACAATGGTAAAGAAAACATATTCAACATATTTAACATATCTAACATATTTAACATATCACCTACCTCTCGAGGGACGCAAGACTATAAAGTTAACAGTCGAATTCGTCTTGTTAAATTCGATCATCAAGGCGGGTTAACTCTACGTTGGCCGCCACCCGAGCCATGTAACGAGTTTAACGAGGATTAGGATGTTAATCTGTTAACTCGTTGACCATGAACGAGGCTAAGATGTGTCAGCAAGGTCAGCCCAACGTTGTTCACATGTTGAGTGGCGGAGTACTGGAACGCACTACATCCCAGTGTGGTAAATACAAAGACTTTTGAAAAGTTGGGTTGAGGGAGGAGGTGCCTCCTGCCTGGTGACGTCATGCTGCTGCCACCACAACAACAACAACAGACTCCCTCCATCACTCCCTCACCACCACCACAACAGACTCCCTCCCTCACTCCCTCACTCACCACCACCACCACAACACTCCCTCCCTCCCTCCCTCACTCACCACCACCACCACAACACTCCCTCCCTCCCTCCCTCACTCGCCACCACCACAACAACACTCCCTTCCTCACTCCCTCACTCACCACCACCACCACAACACTCCCTCCCTCCCTCCCTCACTCGCCACCACCACAACAACACTCCCTTCCTCACTCCCTCGCTCACCACAACCACAACAGACTCCCTCCCTCCCTCCCTCCCTCGCTCACCACCACCATAACAACAGACTCCCTCCCTCACTCCCTCGCCACCACCACAACAACAGACTCCCTCCCTCCCTCCCTCCCTCGCTCACCACCACCACAGCAGGCTCCCTCCCTCGCTCACCACCACCACCACCACAACAGACTCCCTCCCTCCCCTCCCTCCCTCGCTCACCACCACCACAACAGACTCCCTCCCTCCCTCCCTCCCTCACCACCACCAAAACAGACTCCCTCCCTCCCTCCCTCCCTCACCACCACCACAGCAGGCTCCCTCCCTCACTCACCACCACCACCACCACAACAGACTCCCTCCCTCCCTCCCTCACTCACCACCACAACAGACTCCCTCCCTCCCTCCCTCACTCACCACCACAACAGACTCCCTCCCTCCCTCCCTCCCTCGCTGTGGCTCGCCAGCTTCCCGTTCTCTCCCTCAACCATGTACTCCCACGTCATACCCTTATATGTCAGTTATATTCTTTGCAACATCATTATACCTCAGCTATACCCCATGCCATACCGCTATACCGCAGCTATACTCCATGCCATACCGTTATACCTCAGCTATACTCCATGCCATACCGTTATACCTCAACTATACTCCATGCCATACCATTACACAACTATACCCATGCCATACCGTTATACCTCAGCTATACCCCATGCCATACCGCTATATTCCATGCCATACCGCTATACCTCAGCTATACCCCATGTCATACCGGTATACCTCAACTATACTCCATGCCATACCGGTATACCTCAGCTATACTCCATGCCATACCGTTATACCTCAACTATACTCCATGCCATACCGTTATACCTCAGCTATACTCCATGCCATACCGTTATACCTCAACTATACCCCATGCCATACCATTATACCTCAACTATACCCATGCCATACCGTTATACCTCAGCTATACTCCATGCCATACCGTTATACCTCAGCTATACCCCATGCCATACCGTTATACCTCAGCTATACTCCATGCCATACCGTTATACCTCAGCTATACCCCATGCCATACCGTTATACCTCAACTATTCCCCATGCCATACCGTTATACCTCAGCTATACTCCATGCCATACCGTTATACCTCAGCTATACCCCATGCCATACCGTTATACCTCGGCTATACCCCATGCCATACCGTTATACCTCAGCTATATTCAGTAATTGTACTCAGTTGATCTGATACTGAAAATGTTGAACAATAATTCAAAAATTTGAAATTCAACTTTGAAACAAATGAGTAAAGTAAGATGATGAAGTGCTCAATACACAGTATACTCTGATGAAGATCAATAAATTGATTAATATATGAAATAATGAGTAAAGCAAGATAATGAAGTGCTCAATACACAGTATACTGTGATGAAGATCAATAAATTGATTAATATATGAAATAATGAGTAAAGCAAGATAATGAAGTGCTCAATACACAGTATACTGTGAAGATCAATAAATTGATTAATATATGAGATAATGAGTAAAGCAAGATAATGAAGTGCTCAATACACGATATACTGTGATGAAGATCAATAAATTGATTAATATATGAGATGAATTATGATCTGGGACATTATCTATGTAAACATGCATTTTCGTACATACAATCAAATGCATACGTACACATGTACACGCGTACACATGTACACACGTACACATGTACACACGTACACGTACACATGTACACATGTCCACATGTACACACGTACACATGTACACACGTACATACAGCTCAAGTTATCAACAACTCCCTCTCCAACAATGTGTCCGGGACTCCCCCCCTCCCCCTCCCCCCCCTCCACACCATCTCCCTCCCCCTTAATTGACGTAGCCCCCCCACAACCCCCCCTCCCCCCCCATACAGTTACACCAGCCTAAGGTTACGTCGCTCGTCCACCTGCTCCCTCCCTCCCTCCCTCCCTCCCTCGCTCCCTCCCTCCCTCACAACTGGTTCACTTGGGGGAAACTGTCGCTCAAGATGCTGTCCGTTGAGGCACCACGAACCCCTCCCTCCCTCCCTCCTTCCCTCCCTCCCTCTCTCCCTCCCTCCCTCCCTACGTCCCTCCCTCCCTCCTTCCCTCCATCAGACAGATTGCCTCGCTGATTGCAAGCCTTCCCTTGTCTCCTCGAGAGCTGGCCAAGTGTACACGCCCCCCCCCTATCTCCCAGAAAGTTCGGTTAAAAAAACACCACACCACACCCCACACAATCCCCCAACAATCCCAACAAAACAAACCAACACCACCCCCCACCCCCCCCCCCCAACACCCACCACCCCACCCCCACCCCCCCCCCACACACCCCAACCCCC
>NC_092296.1:13899008-13909008 GCF_036320965.1 Panulirus ornatus
ACACGCTCCACCAGCTGAACATATCATTTTGAAACACGAAACATTAAGATGCAATGCCTGTCATATTTGACTTTGACAGTACATGGGAAGGACAGATAACACAAGACCTGATGGTATATGACCAGGTTATCTGCTGGAGGACAGTACATGGGAAGGACAGATAACACAAGAGCTGATGGTCTATGACCAGGTTATCTGCTGGAGGACAGTACATGGGAAGGACAGATAACACAAGACCTGATGGTCTATGACCAGGTTATCTGCTGGAGGACAGTACATGGGAAGGACAGATAACACAAGACCTGATGGTCTATGACCAGGTTATCTGCTGGAGGACAGTACATGGGAAGGACAGATAACACAAGACCTGATGGTCTATGACCAGGTTATCTGCTGGAGGACAGTACATGGGAAGGACAGATAACACAAGACCTGATGGTCTATGACCAGGTTATCTGCTGGAGGACAGTACATGGGAAGGACAGATAACACAAGACCTGATGGTCTATGACCAGGTTATCTGCTGGAGGACAGTACATGGGAAGGACAGATAACACAAGACCTGATGGTCTATGACCAGGTTATCTGCTGGAGGACAGTACATGGGAAGGACAGATAACACAAGACCTGATGGTCTATGACCAGGTTATCTGCTGGAGGACAGTACATGGGAAGGACAGATAACACAAGACCTGATGGTCTATGACCAGGTTATCTGCTGGAGGACAGTACATGGGAAGGACAGATAACACAAGACCTGATGGTCTATGACCAGGTTATCTGCTGGAGGACAGTAATACTATCCCATATAGACAGAGACCACAGAACAGTGAAGCAGAACGTACCACACCAGAACGTATTAGTTCCTGGAGCTCCGTGTGGAGGCGCTGGTGTCCGCAACAAAGACCGTAACGTGAACTAGATGTGTCACTTTCGTAACGTGTGACGTCACTATCATCTGGCCACTGCCGGTCTGACAAAGACACCACGTGACCTGGTGGATCCTGTATGTACTCCCGCTCACATGATGAACACACACACACACACACACACACACACACATACACACACACACACACACACACGACCACATACACACACACATACACACACACACACACACACACATATATATATATATATATATATATATATATATATATATATATATATATATATATATATATATATATATATATATATATATGTATATATATATATATATATATATATATATATATATATATATATATATATATATATATATATATATATATATATATATATATATATATATTGGCGGAATGCGTGCATAGTGCCATTGTACAAAGGCAAAGGGGATAAGAGTGAGTGCTCAAATTACAGAGGTATAAGTTTGTTGAGTATTCCTGGTAAATTATATGGGAGGATATTGATTGAGAGGGTGAAGGCATGTACAGAGCATCAGATTGGGGAAGAGCAGTGTGGTTTCAGAAGTGGTAGAGGATGTGTGGATCAGGTGTTTGCTTTGAAGAATGTATGTGAGAAATACTTAGAAAAGCAAATGGATTTGTATGTAGCATTTATGGATCTGGAGAAGGCATATGATAGAGTTGATAGAGATGCTCTGTGGAAGGTATTAAGAATATATGGTGTGGGAGGCAAGTTGTTAGAAGCAGTGAAAAGTTTTTATCGAGGATGTAAGGCATGTGTACGTGTAGGAAGAGAGGAAAGTGATTGGTTCTCAGTGAATGTAGGTTTGCGGAAGGGGTGTGTGATGTCTCCATGGTTGTTTAATTTGTTTATGGATGGGGTTGTTAGGGAGGTAAATGCAAGAGTTTTGGAAAGAGGGGCAAGTATGAAGTCTGTTGGGGATGAGAGAGCTTGGGAAGTGAGTCAGTTGTTGTTCGCTGATGATACAGCGCTGGTGGCTGATTCATGTGAGAAACTGCAGAAGCTGGTGACTGAGTTTGGAAAAGTGTGTGGAAGAAGAAAGTTAAGAGTAAATGTGAATAAGAGCAAGGTTATTAGGTACAGTAGGGTTGAGGGTCAAGTCAATTGGGAGGTGAGTTTGAATGGAGAAAAACTGGAGGAAGTGAAGTGTTTTAGATATCTGGGAGTGGATCTGGCAGCGGATGGAACCATGGAAGCGGAAGTGGATCATAGGGTGGGGGAGGGGGCGAAAATCCTGGGGGCCTTGAAGAATGTGTGGAAGTCGAGAACATTATCTAGGCAAGCAAAAATGGGTATGTTTGAAGGAATAGTGGTTCCAACAATGTTGTATGGTTGCGAGGCGTGGGCTATGGATAGAGTTGTGCGCAGGAGGATGGATGTGCTGGAAATGAGATGTTTGAGGACAATGTGTGGTGTGAGGTGGTTTGATCGAGTGAGTAACGTAAGGGTAAGAGAGATGTGTGGAAATAAAAAGAGCGTGGTTGAGAGAGCAGAAGAGGGTGTTTTGAAGTGGTTTGGGCACATGGAGAGGATGAGTGAGGAAAGATTGACCAAGAGGATATATGTGTCGGAGGTGGAGGGAACAAGGAGAAGAGGGAGACCAAATTGGAGGTGGAAAGATGGAGTGAAAAAGATTTTGTGTGATCGGGGCCTGAACATGCAGGAGGGTGAAAGGAGGGCAAGGAATAGAGTGAATTGGAGCGATGTGGTATACCGGGGTTGACGTGCTGTCAGTGGATTGAAGCAATGCATGTGAAGCGTCTGGGGTAAACCATGGATAGCTGTGTAGGTATGTATATTTGCGTGTGTGGACGTATGTATATACATGTGTATGGGGGGGGGGGGGGTTGGGCCATTTCTTTCGTCTGTTTCCTTGCGCTACCTCGCAAACGCGGGAGACAGCGACAAAGTATAATAAAAAAAAATAATATATATATATATATATATATATATATATATATATATATATATATATATATATATATATATATATTTATTTATTTATTTATTTTTGCTTTATTGCTGTCTCCCGCGTTAGCGAGGTAGCGCAAGGAAACAGACGAAAGAATGGCCCAACCCGCCCACATACACATGTATATACATACACGTCCACACACGCAAATATACATATCTATACATCTCAACGTATACATATATATACACACACAGACATATACATATATACACATGTACATAATTCATACTGTCTGCCTTTATTCACTCCCATCGCCACCTCGCCACACATGGAATAACAACCCCCTCCCCCCCTCATGTGTGCGAGGTAGCGCTAGGAAAAACACCAAAGGCCCCATTCGTTCACACTCAGTCTCTAGCTGTCATGTAATAATGCACCGAAACCACAGCTCCCTTTCCACATCCAGGCCCCACACAACTTTCCATGGTTTACCCCAGACGCTTCACATGCCCGCTTTCAATCCATTGACAGCACGTCGACCCCGGTATACCACATCGTTCCAATATATATATATATATATATATATATATATATATATATATATTATCCCTGGGGATAGGGGATTAAGAATACTTCCCACGTATTCCCTGCGTGCCGTAGAAGGCGACTAAAAGGGGAGGGAGCGGGGGGCTGGAAATCCTCCCCTCTCGTTTTTTTTTTTTTTTTTTTTTTTCCAAAAGAAGGAACAGAGAATTGGGCCAGGTGAGGGTATTCCCTCAAAGGCCCAGTCCTCTGTTCTTAACGCTACCTCGCTAATACGGGAAATGGCGAATAGTTTGAAAGAAGAAAAAGAAGATATATATATATATATATATATATATATATATATATATATATATATATATATATATATATATATATATATATATATATATATATATATATTCCTATGAGTCCACGGGGAAAATGAAACACGATAAGTTCCCACGTGCACTTTCGTGTAATAATCACATCATCAGGGGAGACACAAGAGAGAAATATAACAGTCAATTGATATACATCGAAGAGACGAAGCTAGGACGCCATTTGGGAAAACATGCGATTGTTTACCAAATGGCGTCCCATATACATACATATATATATATATATATATATATATATATATATATATATATATATATATATATATATATATATATATATATATATATATATATATATATATATATATATATGGTGACTGAGTTTGATAAAGTGTGTGAAAGAAGAAAGTTAAGAGTAAATGTGAATAAGAGCAAGGTTATTAGGTACAGTAGGGTTGAGGGTCAAGTCAATTGGGAGGTGAGTTTGAATGGAGAAAAACTGGAGGAAGTAAAGTGTTTTAGATATCTGGGAGTGGATCTGGCAGCGGATGGAACCATGGAAGCGGAAGTGGATCATAGGGTGGGGGAGGGGGCGAAATTTCTGAGAGCCTTGAAGAATGTGTGGAAGTCGAGAACATTATCTCGGAAAGCAAAAATGAGTATGTTTGAAGGAATAGTGGTTCCAACAATGTTGTATGGTTGCGAGGCGTGGGCTATGGATAGAGTGGTGCGCAGGAGGATGGATGTGCTGGAAATGAGATGTTTGAGGACAATGTGTGGTGTGAGGTGGTTTGATCGAGTAAGTAACGTAAGGGTAAGAGAGATGTGTGGAAATAAAAAGAGCGTGGTTGAGAGAGCAGAAGAGGGTGTTTTGAAATGGTTTGGGCACATGGAGAGAATGAGTGAGGAAAGATTGACCAAGAGGATATATGTGTCGGAGGTGGAGGGAACGAGGAGAAGAGGGAGACCAAATTGGAGGTGGAAAGATGGAGTGAAAAAGATTTTGTGTGATCGGGGCCTGAACATGCAGGAGGGTGAAAGGAGGGCAAGGAATAGAGTGAATTGGAGCGATGTGGTATACCGGGGTTGACGTGCTGTCAGTGGATTGAATCGGGGCATGTGAAGCGTCTGGGGTAAACCATGGAAAGCTGTGTAGGTATGTATATTTGCGTGTGTGGACGTATGTATATACATGTGTATGGGGGTGGGTTGGGCCATTTCTTTCGTCTGTTTCCTTGCGCTACCTCGCAAACGCGGGAGACAGCGACAAAGCAAAAAAAAAAAAAAAAAAAAAAAAATATATATATATATATATATATATATATATATATATATATATATATATATATATATTTATTTTTTTTTTTTATTATACTTTGTCGCTGTCTCCCGCGTTTGCGAGGTAGCGCAAGGAAACAGACGAAAGAAATGGCCCAACCCCCCCCATACACATGTATATACATACGTCCACACACGCAAATATACATACCTACACAGCTTTCCATGGTTTACCCCAGACGCTTCACATGCCCCGATTCAATCCACTGACAGCACGTCAACCCCGGTATACCACATCGCTCCAATTCACTCTATTCCTTGCCCTCCTTTCACCCTCCTGCATGTTCAGACCCCGATCACACAAAATCTTTTTCACTCCATCTTTCCACCTCCAATTTGGTCTCCCTCTTCTCCTTGATCCCTCCACCTTCGACACATATATCCTCTTGGTCAATCTTTCCTCACTCATCCTCTCCATGTGCCCAAACCACTTCAAAACACCCTCTTCTGCTCTCTCAACCACGCTCTTTTTATTTCCACACATCTCTCTTACCCTTACGTTACTCACTCGATCAAACCACCTCACACCACACATTGTCCTCAAACATCTCATTTCCAGCACATCCATCCTCCTGCGCACAACTCTATCCATAGCCCACGCCTCGCAACCATACAACATTGTTGGAACCACTATTCCTTCAAACATACTCATTTTTGCTTTCCGAGATAATGTTCTCGACTTCCACACATTCTTCAAGGCCCCCAGGATTTTCGCCCCCTCCCCCACCCTATGATCCACTTCCGCTTCCATGGTTCCATCCGCTGCCAGATCCACTCCCAGATATCTAAAACACTTCACTTCCTCCAGTTTTTCTCCATTCAAACTCACCTCCCAATTGACTTGACCCTCAACCCTACTGTACCTAATAACCTTGCTCTTATTCACATTTACTCTTAACTTTCTTCTTCCACACACTTTAGCAAACTCAGTCACCAGCTTCTGCAGTTTCTCACATGAATCAGCCACCAGCGCTGTATCATCAGCGAACAACAACTGACTCACTTCCCAAGCTCTCTCATCCCCAACAGACTTCATACTTGCCCCTCTTTCCAAAACTCTTGCATTTACCTCCCTAACAACCCCATCCATAAACAAATTAAACAACCATGGAGACATCACACACCCCTGCCGCAAACCTACATTCACTGAGAACCAATCACTTTCCTCTCTTCCTACACGTACACATGCCTTACATCCTCGATAAAAACTTTTCACTGCTTCTAACAACTTTCCTCCCACACCATATATTCTTAATACCTTCCACAAAGCATCTCTATCAACTCTATCATATGCCTTCTCCAGATCCATAAATGCTACATACAAATCCATTTGCTTTTCTAAGTATTTCTCACATACATTCTTCAAAGCAAACACCTGATCCACACATCCTCTACCACTTCTGAAACCACACTGCTCTTCCCCAATCTGATGCTCTGTACATGCCTTCACCCTCTCAATCAATATCCTCCCATATAATTTACCAGGAATACTCAACAAACTTATACCTCTGTAATTTGAGCACTCACTCTTATCCCCTTTGCCTTTGTACAATGGCACTATGCACGCATTCCGCCAATCCTCAGGCACCTCACCATGAGTCATACATACATTAAATAACCTTACCAACCAGTCAACAATACAGTCACTTCCTTTTTTAATAAATTCCACTGCAATACCATCCAAACCTGCTGCCTTGCCGGCTTTCATCTTCCGCAAAGCTTTCACTACCTCTTCTCTGTTTACCAAATCATTTTCCCTAACCCTCTCACTTTGCACACCACCTCGACCAAAACACCCTATATCTGCCACTCTATCATCAAACACATTCAACAAACCTTCAAAATACTCACTCCATATGGCATATATATATTTTTTTTTTTTTTTTTTTTCATGCTATTCGCTATTTCCCGCGATAGCGAGGTAGCGTTAAGAACAGAGGACTGGGCCTTTGAGGGAATATCCTCACCTGGACCTCTTCTCTGTTCCTTCTTTTGGAAAATTAAAAAAAAAAAAAAAAAAAAAAAAAAAAAAAAAACGAGAGGGGAGGATTTCCAGCCCCCCGCTCCCTTCCCTTTTAGTCGCCTTGTACGACACGCAGGGAATACGTGGGAGGTACTCTTTCTCCCCTATCCCCAGGGAAACTTGTAAATAGAATTATCAATTAAAAATATAATCCCCAAAGTTCCTAAGTGAAAAAAGGATGAATCCTCCTAGACTAGCTAGCTAATTTGGCTTTAGTAACCATTTGGTAATAAAGTTAACATGTTAAAATTGTTTTCTTCATCCAGAATCTCATTCTGAAAGACTCTGTGAACAGTTATCATTAATATGGTTTCATCCCCTGCTCATTTCAGACTAAAATTTTACAATGCACAACACCTTAACACAGATCAGGAAGACAACAGCAGAGAAAGACCTCACAGCATATTAAACGTGTTCACATTATTCCACAGTTCTTGCTAAATGTTACATATAGTGTTTCGAAACTGGCTAACATTATATTACAGTTATCTTGCAATCTATATCATATTATGTATCAAAAATTTTTGAGCATGAATAAACACGTACAAGAAAACATACATTAAACCACAATTTGAAAGTAACAAGCTATTTTCTGTGACAAAACATCTAAAATACAGGTTCTTGAGAATTGGTTGAAAGACAAAGATTCTTGAGATATGGACAACAATCACTGATATCACCTTATTGCATGTAAACCTATATAAGTTGAATGTCTAGACACATGAAACCTTACAACTAATATGAGAGCACTGTCTCTATATCACTTCCATGACTTTTTTGCTCTACCTCAACCCATCATCCCAAATCCTGACAGCCCATGGAATGGATTACACTCGTACATATAGAAGCCAAGAAACAAGCAGAATACCCAACACCGTAAGTAAAGGAAGTTATGATAAGCCACATATAAGATAAATAGGGTAAAAGATTAGAGTACATCTCAAAAGAATGGCCTACTTAACTGTCTACACATTAAGGCATATATATATATATATATATATATATATATATATATATATATATATATATATATATATATATATATATATATATATATATATATATATATATATATTCCATACTATTCGCCAATTCCCACGTTAGCTAGGTAGCGTTAAGAACAGAGGACTGAGCCTCTGAGGGAGACATCCCCGCTTGGCCACCTTCGCAGTCCTTTCCTCGTACTGCCTTCATTGGGTCTTGTGTTTCATCCAGTAGTTGTAATGTCAGGTCAGACCAGCCTGGGTCTGTGTGTGTGGTGTGTACAACTCTGTGCACATCGCTCCAAACTGAGTCACAGGTTTACTTCCTACGCCGTAACTCCAGCAGGAGGAGCGAGGGACGCTGGCCAAGTATCCAGAATATGTTCCTAATTCATTACCTCGGGCAGGTCCTGGCCCGGCAGGTCCTGGCCCGGCAGGTCCTGGCCAAACCATGGACCAGGTCAGGTTGCCATCACCAAAGCGCCAAGCCTAACGAAATACTTAACCCCCTTCAGTACGACGGTACGACCCTTCAGTGCGACGGTACGACCCTTCAGTACGACGGTACGACCCTTCAGTACGACGGTACGACCCTTCAGTGCGACGGTACGACCCTTCTGTACGACGGTGCGACTTTTCAGTACGACGGTTCGACCCTTCAGTACGACGGTACGACCTTTCTGTACGACGGTACGACCCTTCAGTACGACGGTACGACCTTTCTGTACGACGATACGACCCTTCAGTACGACCTTTCTGTACGACGGTACGACTCTTCAGTACGACGGTAAGACTTCAGTACGACGGTACGACCTTTCTGTACGACGGTACGACTCTTCAGTACAAAGATACGACCCTTCAGTACGACGGTACGACCCTTCAGCACGACGGTACGACCTTTGTACGACGGTACGACTCTTCAGTACGACGGCAGGACCTTTCTGTACGACGGCACGACTCTTCAGTACGACGGTACGACCGTTCAGTACGACCATTCAGTACGACGGTACGACCTTTCTGTACGACGGTACGACCCTTCAGTACGACTCTTCAGTGCGACGGTACGACTCTTCAGTACGACGGCACGACCTTTCTGTACGACGGTACGACTCTTCAGTACGAAGGTACGACCCTTCAGTACGACGATACGACCCTTCAGTACGACGGTACGACGCTTCAGTACGACGGTACGACTCTTCAGTACGACGGAACGACCCTTCAGCACTACGGTACGACCCTTCAGTACGACGGTACGACTCTTCAGTACGACGGTACGACTCTTCGGTACGACGGTACGACTGGTCAGGGCGACGATACGACTCTCAGTACGACGATACGACCCTTCAGTACGACGGTACGACCGGTCAGGGCGACGATACGACCCTTCAGTACGACGGTACGACCGGTCAGGGCGGCGATACGACCCTTCAGTACGACTGGTCAGGGAGACGGTAAGACCCTTCAGTACGACGGTACGACCTTTCTGTACGACGATACCGTCGTCTTCAAGAGCCGCACGGTAGTGCTTAAAGATAGTGTCGTCGTGTTAAGGGTCGTACCGTCGTGCTCAAGGGTCGTACCGTCGTGTTCAAAGGTCGTACCGTCGTGCTCATGGGTCGTACCGTCGTGTTCAAAGGTCGTACCGTCGTTTTCAAGGGTCGCACCGTCGTGTTCAAAGGTCGTACCGTGGTATTCAAGGGTCGTACCGTCGTGTTCAAGGGTCGTACCGTCGTGTTCAAAGGTCGTACCGTCGTGTTCAAATGTCGTACCGTCGTGTTCAAGGGTCGTACCGTCGTGTTCAAGGATCGTAACGTCGTGTTCAAAGGTCGTACCGTCGTTTTCAAGGGTCGTACCGTCGTGCTCAAGGGTCACACCGTCGTGTTCAAAGTTCGTACCGTCGTGCTCATGGGTCGTACCGTCGTGTTCAAAGGTCGTACCGTCGTTT